>NW_026909254.1:948200-1059200 GCF_033115175.1 Lepus europaeus
ACCAGGATATAGAGAGAAGCAGTATACGGGAGTTCTGTATCCTTTGTGTAGAGAGCAGATGTTTACTGGAGTTCTGTAGCCTGCAATGATGATTCCCTATGTGCGGGTTTTCTGTATGCTGAGTGTGGCAGATGCAGGTTATGGGAGTTCTGTATCTTGAATGTAGTGAGACACAGATTACCAGTGTTCGGTATATGGGTGTAGAGAGAAACTGTTTCCAAGAGTTCTGTAGCCTGGCAACAGGCATACGCAGTAATTGGGATTTCTGTATCCTGAGTGTGGGGCCGCCACTTCTGGGAGCTCCACTACCTGGATATAGAGAGAAGCAGTTTACCGGAGTTCTGTATCCTTTTTGTAGAGAGCAGCTGTTTACTGGAGTTCTGTAGCCTGGAATGAGGCATTCCCTATGTGCGGGTTTTCTGTATGCTGAGTGTAGGAGACGCCACTTCTGGGAGCTCCGCTACCTGGATATAGAGAGAAGCATTATACGGGAGTTCTGTATCATTTGTGTAGAGAGCAGCTGTTTACTGGAGTTCTGTAGCGTGGAATGAGGCATCCCCTATGTGCCTGTTTTCTTTATCCTGAGTGTAGGTGACACCGCTTCTGGGAGCTGCGCTACCTGGATATAGAAAGAAGCAGTTTACTGGAGTTCTGTATCCTTTGTGTAGAGAGCAGCTGTTTACTGGAGTTCCGTAGCCTGGAATGAGGCATTCCCTATGTGCGGGTTTTCTGTATGCTGAGTGTAGGAGACGCCGCTTCTGGGAGCTCTGCTACCTGGATATAGAGAGTGCCACGGACTGGCTCTCGCGGAGACACAGACCGAGGGAGAACAAGGGCGAAGGCTCGAGGAGAATCATGAATCGGCGGGGAAATGACAGACACACATGTTATGAGTATGCTGCTGCGATTTATTATAGTAAAGCTTGGGTTCATATAGTAAAGGACAATGCTACAGGCAAATGTTAAACTTTTATCACAAAGGAGACAATTTACTGGGAATGAGAATTGACCTTTGGGTTAATGGGTAATTTTGTTTCATGAACTGTTTAGGGGAATTACTGCCCAAAGTTTTGCTTGCCCTTTAGATACTTGGAGATAACCCCCGAGCAATCTTAACATTTCTCTGTCACTATAATGGGAACCTAATGATATGTTTTGACTTGCATTCCTGGCTTCCTCGTAAATAGCTTTAGTAAACGGAGGGGTAAAGATTGTTTGAATTTCTCCATAATCTTATGGGAAATGTTAACTTCTTTTTCTTGATTTTCTTGTTTCTGATAATTGTGAGAGTAAGCAGTAAAGTGTAAACACAGAAGGTAGATAATGCATAATGAAATCATTAACAGAGCAAGGACACAGCGTCCTCAGAGCCAGCAAGGGCATGTCTTCGGCTTCTATTATGTGAGCCGGGGGTCATTACAACCGCTGACTGCACAGGAACCGCCTGAGGCCCCACTCCACAGAGCTCAAACCTCAACCCTGCAGCCTTAGACCCCCAACACAGCAACATCTTGCTACGCGGGTATCACAGCCGTGGGCGTAGCAGTTCCTCCTTTTTTATTTTTAAGATGGAGCTCGAAGACTTCCTGCTGGACGTTCTGTAATGAATTCAAAAGACATTTTGTAAGAATTGGAAGAAACAGTATAATCAAAAGTACTACTAATGCCACTATTCCTATATACATGAGGTAGTTTTTCCAGGTTATGGGGTTTAAATTCTTGATTCCTGCTTCTAAACTAGTAGCTATATCCTGCAAATCCCCTATTTGTAATTTTGATTGACTAGCAACAGCAATTTCCTTTTGCAAAGCATTTAAATCATGTGTAATGTCATTATCATGCCAAACACCCTGCAGATGCGCTTTTACTTTTTCCCATGATTCTGAAGAATTATACGGTAATGGGGTAACACAGATTGACTTAAAATTACTATGACAATGAGCAGAAAACATTGTCTGAAGATTGGCTATATCCTGGCCTAAAGCTAAGACCACTTCCTCTAACACATTAATTTTTGCTTCTAATTTCGGATCTCTTGCTTCTTGTGTGATTAAAGCCATGGTAATATTCCTATTCAGTGTATTTACGTAATGAGCAGTTTGAATCTCTTGAACTAAAGCAGTAGTAGCTATAGCAAAAGTTGTAATAATAGTAATCAAAGCCATTATTCCCAAAATTAAAGCAGCAACAAAGCGTTTTGGACGCAAGAGTCCACTTAACAAATTTAACACTTGTAATGCAGAATTATCATACCAATCATCTCTTCCTAGTTCAACGGGTAGCAGCACGAATGGTGGTCTACGCACCAACAATATGGTAGTAAAATCCTTAGGCTCAGCAGAAGTAATACAATTTGTCATTTTACATGCAGCACATGTTATTTTATATGAACGACCTTCTTTAGTAATATTTACAGCTTCAGTTTGAGCTAATAATATAGCACTAGGGTAAGCTACACAAGCCTTAACGCCTATTGGTTGCGAAACAGTGTGATTGGGTTGTTTTTCTAACAACATATTAGTAGCAGCAACTAAGCGAAACAAATCAGTGTGTTTTCGAGTTACATTATTTTTCACAGCAAACCAGAAGGGTTTTACAAAGCCTGAAGAGAACCAACGACGCAGTGGTTCCCCAAGTCCATCATAAGTTTACCCATGAAATTTTTATTTATGATTTTTTATATATCTTTCATATTTTTCAGTTCCCGTGTTAGAATTAGAATAATCCCAAATAGTTATATCTCCTCCCTCAGGCCGATACCACGCAGCGGTAGAGAACCCACAAGACAACCAAGTTGGAAATTTAGTCAAGGATGACAACCATGTTCTATCTGTATTTTGATATTTTTTAACACATGGGCTAAGTGGCAAATCCACCTCAGATATGGTAGTAAAATCATCACTATATTTAGGAGACGGGGCCCCCAATGTTTGAATTTGCATCTCCCAAACCCATCGCTTACCGGGGTTTTCACGGTCTGTCCCAGTGTCGTAGGGCCACTGTAAGGCCCTTTCCATCTGTCAAGAAGGTTCTATACCATGTAGTAAGACAGCCGTTAGGAGCTTTCCCTTGCAACGTGAGACAAATTGGCAAGGAGTCTGCCCTTCCTTCAAATGAGATTGTAGAGGAGGAAGAGACTCTTGCGTCAGAGTCTTGCATGCCGCCCAACCATAATGAGTCATTGGTTAACACTTTCACAGGCTCCCTGTCCAACCACCCCACAGGCTGCACAATGGGAGGATTAGGAACATATGCCCAATATGAAGTCCCCTCAATTTTTGGAGTTGAAATCAAGGAAAGGAAAGCCACAAAGAGATAAGAGGTTGTACGAGGCTTCCTCTGTTCAGCGAGAAGTTCTTTCGCTTTCCGAGCCAGGTGACGGACCATCGTCCAGGTGATTTTCTGCCTCTGCTGGATCATTTCCAATTTCTTCATCTGATGTTCCATGCGTTTCTTCTGCTTCTTCCAGCATCGCTGTTTGTGGCGCTGTGCCGGGGGCTGCCCTGATGAGCCTATCTGGGATCCAGACGGGGGAGTCGGCATCCTGTGGGAAAACACAAGCATAGCCTCATCCCGAGGTGATTAGTACATCCGGACCTTTCCATGTTCCTGTTAACAGGTCTTTCCAAAGGACTTTGGGCAGGGGGGTCTTATAGACCTCCCTGTCCCAGTGTCGTAGGGCCGCTGTAAGGCCCTTTCCATCAGCATTTAAATGATTTAAAACAAACAATGAATGAGACAGTACATGATGAGGTGAAAAATAAGAATTTGCAGTTTGGAGGCATTCTAATTGTAATTTTAATGTATGATGAGCTCTTTCAATAATTGCTTGTCCTTGAGGATTATAAGGAATACCCGTAATATGAGTTATGTGCCATTGGGCACAAAAATTTGCAAATGCTTTAGAAATATAAGCTGGCCCATTATCAGTTTTAATTTGAGAAGGAATGCCCATAATCTGAAAGCACTGAATTAAGTGTTGAATAACATCCTTTACAGCTTCCCCAGTCCTAGCAGAAGCATGTACAAAATGAGAAAAGGTGTCAACAGTTACATGAACATATCCTAACTTTCCAAATGAAGAAACATGAGTCACATCCATTTGCCAAATTATATTGGCTTTTAGCCCTCGAGGGTTTACTCCCATTTTAAGAGGATGGTGTGCCGGGGGGAAATGTGCACATTGCTTTACTATTTGTCTTGCCTGTTCCCTAGTAACGGAAAACATTTTTCGCAAAGAGGCTGCATTTTGATGGTGAATATTATGACTCTCTAACGCCTCTTGCACTGTGGCCACAATAGGTTGAGTGTGCATATCAGCAATAGCATTGCCTTCTGCTAAAGGACCTGGTAATTTACTATGACCTCTAATATGTCCTATGTAAAACTTTGCCGTTCTTTCCCTGATTAACTTTTGTAATTGTCTTAATAAAGTAAGAATAAGTGATTTTCCTGATAGAAGGGCTGTCTCTAAGGCCGGAAACAGATTTACCACATACTTAGAATCTGAATAAAGGTTAAAGGGTTGTGGAAATTTTGTAAAGGCCAAAATGACTGCTTTAATTTCCGCTTGCTGGGCAGAAGTCTTTTCACCACTTTCAACATACACACCGTGCTCTTTAGAATAAACCACAGCACATCCTGAAGATGACCCATCAGTAAAAATATTCTGACCGTCTGCTAGAGGTTGGGGTGAAAACCACACTGGAAATACCAATTCTACATGCCTTGCAAATTCTATAATAGGATGTTTTGGATAATGATATTTTATCTGCCCTGTATAGTTTTGCAGCGCTATGACCCAATCTTCATTATTTTGCATTAGCTCCTCTACTTGACTTTTATTGTATGGTGTGACAATAGTGGCTGGCTCCTTGCCAAACAATTCTTTAGAGCGAGCTCTACCTTTGGTAATTAATAAAGCACATAAATAAGGATAATCTGCAAGCATCTTCGCCTGTGTATGAGGCAAGTGAAGCCACTCCAAGACTCCCTCCTGCCATAGGCAAGCTGTAGGCGTATAAGCTGTTGCAAAAATCAAAAGACACCAGGGCACAACATAATCTATCTGATGTACGCATGCCTTAGATAAGGCTTCGTCAACCAATTGTAATGCCTGCAATGCCTCTGGCGTCAATGTCCTTAGAGACTTAGGATTAGAGTCATCATGCAAGATGGAATATAAGGGACTCAATTCTCCTGTAGTAATCTTTAAATGAGGTCTTAACCAATTAATGTCTCCTAATAATTTTTGATAATCATTTAATGTTCTTAGCCTATCCCTTCTAATTGATATCTTTTGTGAAACAATATAATCATCTTTTATAATTTGTCCCAAATAATTTAAAGGTCGATCTCTTTGCACTTTGTCCGGAGCTATTACAAGACCATGGGCAGTCAAAGTTTGAATAGTGTCATATAATAAATCTTCCAACACAGCAGAATGTTCATGTGCCAATAATATATCATCCATATAATGAATTATATATGCCATAGCGTACTTTCTTCTAATAATTTGCATTGCCTTGTCAACAAATTTTTGACATAAAGTAGGAGAATTTTTCATGCCTTGAGGCAAAGTTACCCATTGATACCTTCTATATGGTTGCTTAAAATTTGGTGATGGCACACTGAAAGCAAAATGCTCACAGTCCGCAGGATCTAATTTTATAGTAAAGAAACAATCTTGTAGATCTATAATAATGACTTTCCATCCTTTAGGAACAGCAACCGGAGATGGCAGTCCAGGTTGCAAAGGACCCATGTCCTTCATGACTGCATTGACTGCTCTTAAATCTTGTAAGAGCCTCCATTTTCCTGATTTTTTCTTTATAACAAATACTGGTGTATTCCAAGGACTTTTTGATTCTACTAAATGCCCTTTTTCTAGTTGTTCTTGTACTAGCTGCTCAAGAGCCTGTATTTTCTCTTCCGTAAGGGGCCACTGACTCACCCACACAGGATCTTGAGTCAGCCACTGAATTTTATCTGCAAAAAGATTTTCTGCAGTGGCCCCTATGAAAAATGCTGCTCATTTAAATTATCCGCTGTTACCAATTTTACTTCCATTGCGTCCAAGAAATCTCTTCCCCATAGTGTAAATGGTAAAGAGGGAAGAACATAAGGCTGTATATATCCTTCCTTACCTTCACAAGTCCATTTTAACATTGCTGAACTTTGCAGGACACCATTAGCTGTCCCCAAGCCCAGCAATGAGGAGCCTGTCCGATGTACAGGCTGAAGGCCAATCCGAGGAAGCAATACATGTTCTGTCTGCTCCGGTATCAAGGAGCCCCTTAAATTTCCTACCATTGAGAGACACAACCTTAAATGGACGCTGGCCAAGATCTTGCATTAAAAATACACCCTCATCAGTGCTGCCAAACTGGCCTTGGCCCCTGCTTCCTTGTAAAATCCTGTTTGGCAGGTTTACATAAGGCAACAACAAGAGCTGAGCTATTCTCTGCCCTTTATGAATTTGAATTGTTTCCTTTAAAGGTCAAATCATGATTTTTATATCTGCTTCTGTATCTTCATCTAGAACACCAGGAAGTACTTCAAAATTTTTTGTGTAATTAGAGCTTCTGCCAATTATTAATCCGACTGTCTGAGGCAACAAAGTTCCTTTTACATTAGTAGGAACTAGAGTCACCCCATCCCATTTGGACACAATAATATCTTTTGAACTAGCCAAATCCAGCCCTGCACTCCCTGGAGTTGCCCTAGGCAAATCATGCACTGTAAATTCCGGGGCTTCAGGATTTAATTGATGTTTCTGCCCTGCTGACTCCTCTCCCTTTGGAGTGGGGCTAGGAGACCGCCCCTCACCTAGTTTTTTGTTTCCTCCTGTTTCTCTTTTTCCTTATTTAAAGGAGTCCCATCTTTATGGAATTTGGACTTACACTCATTTTTCCAATGTTTTCCCTTCTTACACTGAGGACACAGCCCCGGCGGCCCTTGCTTCTTAGCATCCTCCTTAGGATGTTTGCATTCCCTTTGCATATGCCCTGGTTGACCACAGTTATAACAAACATCCATAGATGATGATTTTGTGCCTCCTCCGTAAGTTTTCTTCACATATGTACTTAACTTCTGACCTTTCATGGCTGCAGCATAGGCCATACCCTGGACTATTGCTGGTGAGGCATCCAAACATGCTTTTATATAATCCTGAATGGTTCCTGTCTTTCTAATAGGCCGAATTAAATCCTGACACAGTGGATTATCGTTTTCCCAAGCCAATTGTTTTAAGAGCATGTCTGTCCCCTCAGAAGGGGGCAGCATCCTCGTTACTGCTTCCTCCAATCTGGAAATGAAATCCTGATAAGGCTCTTCCATTCCCTGTCTAATACCTGCCAATGTTCCTGGTTTGGTTCCTGTAGGGGGAATGTTACGCCAAGTGTATATTGCATTGTTTGTTATTAACTTCAAAATGTCTTTTGGAATTCTTTGCTGAGCATTTAAGGGGGCATATTCCCCTGACCCCATAAGCATAGACATTGTAGGCTTAGGGCCTCTTTTCTTGATACTTTGGACAATAGTTTCTTTACACTTATCCTCATACTCTGTTCTCCAAAGGATAAAATCCCCAGGATTAAGAGTAGCCTTAGCTGTTTGCATCCAATAATAAGGGGTCAGCCATAAGCTGGCTATCATGTCCACAATTTGTAAAGTGTAAGGCACGGTAGCACCACTAGTTTTTACCGCACTCTGAAGTTCTTTGAGCGTTTTTAAAGGTAGAGGCTCCCAGGTAGATTCTTCATCATTTTCAAAGGTTTCCACAACAGGAAAGATGCCAAAGGCAACATCCCCATTTTTTCGAGCCTCAGCTATGGCACCTTTAAAGCCCATTGGAGGAGGGGGTAATGGAGGAGGGCGCCTTCTAGGCTTGGGAGGCTTCCTCATCATAGATTGCATAGGAACAGGAGGAGGCCTATGGTGGTCTCTATAATCATCCTCCTCATTCTCCTCTCGTTCTTCATCCTCCAATTTCTTCCAATCTACCTCATTATAATCATCATCTTCCTTTTCATCCTTTTTTATGGCATTATACACCATAGGAGGTGCAGAAGCCATTAAAGGAGTACACTCCCTGGGACCCCCTGGACCACAATCCAGTATTTTATAATCTGTAGTTTCTCCTGTATCAGTGGCTGTCTCACGGCACAAGCCTTCAAACGGCGTGGTTTCCGCCAAAATTTCTCTAATTTGGTACCAAAGTTGATATGCTTGTGGGGGCAAGGTATTTTCCCCTTGCTTTTGCACATACCTACGCATTTCTTTGCCAAACTTTTTGCAATCCTCTAAGATTAAAGAGCCTCCCTCCAGGAACCAAGGACTAACCCTTCTGTGAAAAGAAGTAAAAGTTTTTACTATTTTTACCGAGACAGGAAATCCAGATTTAGTCAGCATTTTCTGTAGTATGACAACTAGCATTTTTTCATTCTTGGTCAATGCATGCCCCATGGTTCCCTAGATTACTTACTCTTAACCGGTGATCCTTTAGCGGCGGGACTGCAGTTCCCTGGTAAGATCCGTTCCTATTCTGAAGAAAGAAAGAGAAAAGAAAGATTACCTGTCCTTCAGGTCCCTGTTCGGGCGCCAACTGCCGCGGACCGGCTCTCGCGGAGACACAGACTGAGGGAGAACAAGGGCGAAGGCTCGAGGAGAATCAGGAATCGGCAGGGAAATGACAGACAGACACACATGTTATGAGTATGCTGCTGCGATTTATTATAGTAAGGCTTGGGTTTATATAGTAAAGGACAATGCTACAGGCAAATGTTAAACTTTTATCACAAAGGAGACAATTTACTGGGAATGAGAATTGACCTTTGGGTTAATGGGTAATTTTGTTTCATGAACTGTTTAGGGGAATTACTGCCCAAAGTTTTGCTTGCCCTTTAGATACTTGGAGATAACCCCCGAGCAATCTTAACATTTCTCTGTCACTATAATGGGAACCTAATGATATGTTTTGACTTGCATTCCTGGCTTCCTCGTAAATAGCTTTAGTAAACGGAGGGGTAAAGATTGTTTGAATTTCTCCATAATCTTATGGGAAATGTTAACTTCTTTTTCTTGATTTTCTTGTTTCTGATAATTGTGAGAGTAAGCAGTAAAGTGTAAACACAGAAGGTAGATAATGCATAATGAAATCATTAACAGAGCAAGGACACAGCGTCCTCAGAGCCAGCAAGGGCATGTCTTCGGCTTCTATTATGTGAGCCGGGGGTCATTACAACCGCTGACTGCACAGGAACCGCCTGAGGCCCCACTCCACAGAGCTCAAACCTCAACCCTGCAGCCTTAGACCCCCAACACAGCAACATCTTGCTACGCGGGTATCACAGCCGTGGGTGTAGCAAGAGAGAAGCAGTTTACAGGAGTTCCCTATCCTTGTTGTACAGAGAGGCTGTTTCCCGGAGTTCTGTATCCTGGAATTAGGCATTTGCTATATGTGGGTATTCTCTATGCTGAATGTAGCAGATACAGCTTTCGGGAGTTCTATACCCTAAGTGTAGAGAGATGCAGTTACCAGTAGTTCTGTATGTTGAATGTAGAGAGAAGCTGTTTCCAAGTGTTCTGTAGTCTGAGAGTAGCCATACGCTGTATATGGGATTCCTATTGCATGAGTGTAGCCGATGCAGCTTATGGGAGATCTGTAACCTAGAATTAGAGAGACACATTTTACCGAAGTTCTGTATCAGAGTGTAGGGAGAAGCTGTTTCCAGGAATTCTGTAGCCTATGAGCAGGTATTCGCTATACGTGGGTTTTATGAATGTTGAGTGTGGCAGATGCAGCTTATGGGAGTTCTGTATCTTCAATGTAGTGAGACACAGATTACCAATGTTCTGTATATGGGTGTAGAGAGAAACTGTTTCCAAGAGTTCTGTAGCCTGGCAAGAGGCATACGCAGTAATTTGGATTTCTGTATCCTGAGTGTAGGAGACGCCGCTTCTAGGAGCTCCGCTACCAGGATATAGAGAGAAGCAGTTTACTGGAGTTCTGTATCCTTTGTGTAGAGAGCAGCTGTTTGCTGGAGTTCTGTAGCCTAAAATGAGGCATTCCCTATGTGCGTGTTTTCTGTATGTTGAGTGTGGCAGATGCAGCTTATAGGAATTCTATATCTTGAATGTAGTGAGACACAGATTACCAGTGTTCTGTATATGCGTGTAGAGAAAAACTGTTTAAAATAATCCTGTAGCCTGGCAACAGGCAAACGCAGTAATTGGGATTTCTGTATCCTGAGTGTGGCAGACGCCGCTTCTGGGAGCTCTGCTACCTGGATATAGAGAGAAGCAGTTTACCGGAGTTCTGTACCCTTTGTGTAGAGAGCAGCAGTTTCCTGGAGTTCTGTAGCCTGGAATCAGGCATTCCCTATGTGCGAGTTTTCTGTATGCAAGTGTAGGTGACGCTGTTTCTGGGAGCTCCACTACCTGGATATAGAGAGAAGCAGTTTACCGGAGTTCTGTATCATTTGTGTAGAGAGCAGCTGTTTACTGGAGTTCTGTAGCCTGGAATGAGGCATTCCCTATGTGCGGGTTTTCTGTATGCTGAGTGTAGGAGACGCCGCTTCTGGGAGCTCTGCTACCTGGATATAGAGAGAAGCAGTTTACCTGAGTTCCCTATCCTTGTTGTAGAGAGGAGCTGTTTCCGGGAGTTCTGTATCCTGGAGTTAGGCATTCGCTATATGTGGGTATTCTCTATGCTGAGTGTAGCAGATGCAGCTTTCGGGAGTTCTATACCATAAGTGTAGAGAGATGCAGTTTCCAGTAGTTCTGTATGTTGAATGCAGAGAGAAGCTGTTTCCAAGAGTTCTGTTTTCTGAGAGTAGGCATACGCTGCATGTGGGAATCCTGTAGCATGAGTGTACCGACACAGCTTATGGGAGATCTGTAACCTAGAATTAGAGAGACACATTTTACCGAAGTTCTGTATCAGAGTGTAGGGAGAAGCTGTTGCCAGGAATTCTGTAGCCTATGAGCACGTATTCGCTATACGCGGGTTTTCTGAATGCTGAGTGTGGTAGATGCAGCTTATAGGAATTCTATATCTTGAATGTAGTGAGACACAGTTTACCAGACTTCTGTATATTGGTATAGAGAGAAACTGTTTTCAAGGGTTCTGTAGCCTAGCAAGGGGCATAGGTAGTAATTGGGATTTCTGTACCCTGAGTATAGGAGACGCTGTTTCTGGGAGCTCCGCTACCTGGATAAAGAGAGAAGCAGTTTATCAGAGTTCCCTATCCTTTTTGTACAGAGGAGCTGTTTACAGGATTTCTGTATCCTGGAATGAGGCATTCGCTATGTGTGGGTATTCTGTTTGTTGAGTGTAGCAGATGCAGCTTTTGGGAGTTTTATACCCTATGTGTAGAGAGATGCTGTTTCCAGCAGTTCTGTATGTTGAATGTAGAGGGAAGCTGTTTCCAAGAGTTCTGTAGTCTGAGAGTAGGCATACGCTGTATATGGAATTCCTGTAGCCTGAGTGTAGCCGACACAACTTATGGGAGATCTGTAACCTAGAATTAGAGAGATACATTTTACCGAAGTTCTGTATCGGCGTGTAGGGAGAAGCTGTTTCCAAGAATTCTGTAGCTTATGAGCAGGTATTCGCTATACGCGGGTTTTCTGAATGCTGAATGTGGCAGATGCAGCTTATGGGAGTTCTGTATCTTGAATGTAGTGAGACACAGATTACCAGTGTTCTGTATATGTGTGTAGAGAGAAACTGTTTCCAAGAGTTCTGTAGCCTGGCAAGAGGCATACGCAGTAATTGGGATTTCTGTATCCTGAGTGTGAGAGACGCCGCTTCTGCGAGCTCCGCTACCTGGATATAGACAGAAGCATTTTACCGGAGTTCTGTATCCTTTGTTTAGAGAGCAACGGCTTCCTGTAGTTCTGTCGCCTGGAATGAGGCATTCCCTGTGTGCGGGTTTTCTGTATCCTGTGTGTAGGTGACGCTGTTTCTGGAACTCCGCTAACTGGATATAGAGAGAAGCAGTTTACCGGAGTTCTGTATCCTTTGTGTAGAGAGCAGCTGTTTACTGGAGTTCTGTAGCCTGGAATGAGGCATTCCCTATGTGCGGGTTTTCTGTATGCTGAGTGTAGGAGACGCCGGTTCTGGGAGCTCTGCTACATGGATATAGAGAGAATCAGTTTACCGGAGTTCCCTATCCTTGCTCTAGAGAGGAGCTGTTTCCCGGAGTTCTGTATCCTGGAATTAGGCATTCGCTATATGTGGGTATTCTCTATGCTGAATGTAGCAGATGCAGCTTTCGGGAGTTCTATACCCTAAGTGCAGAGAGATGCAGTTTCCAGTAGTTCTGTATGCTGAATGTAGAGAGAAGCTGTTTCCAAGAGTTCTGCAGTCTGAGGCTTGCAATACGCGGTGTATGGAATTCCGGTAGCCTGAGTGTAGAAGACGCAGCTTATGGGAGATCTGTAACCTAGAATTAGAGAGACACATTTTACCGAAGTTCTGTATCAGAGTGTAGGGAGAAGCTGTTTCCAGGAATTCTGTAGCCTATGAGGAGGTATTCGCTATACGCGGGTTTTCTGAATGCTGAGTGTGGCAGATGCAGCTTATGGGAGTTCTGTATCTTGAATGTAGTGAGACACAGAATACCAGTGTTTCGTATATGGGTGTAGAGAGATACTGTTTCCAAGAGTTCTGTAGCCTGGCAAGAGGCATACGCAGTAATTGGGATTTCTGTATCCTGAGTGTGGGAGACGCCGCTTCTGGGAGCTCCGCTACCTGCATGTAGAGAGCAGCTGTTTACTGGAGTTCTGTAGCCTGGAATGAGGCATTCCCTATGTGCGGGTTTTCTGTATCCTGAGTGTAGGTGACGCTGTTTCTGGGAGCTCCGCTACCTGGATATAGAGAGAAGCAGTATATGGGAGTTCTGTATCCTTGGTGTAGAGAGCACCTGTTTACTGGAGTTCTGTAGCCTGGAATGAGGCATTCCCTATGGGCAGGTTTTCTGTATGATGAGTGTAGGAGACGCCGCTTCTGGGAGCTCTGCTACCTGGATATAGAGAGAAGCAGTTTACCAGAGTTCCCTATCCTTGCTGTAGAGAGGAGCTGTTCCTTGGAGTTCTGTATCCTGGAATTAGGCATTCGCTATATGTGGGTATTCTCTATGCTGAATGTAGCAGATGAGGCTTTCGGGAGTTCTATACCCTAAGTGCTGAGAGATGCAGTTTCCAGTAGTTCTGTATGTTGAATGTAGAGAGAAGCTGTTTCCAAGATTTCTGTAGTCTGAGAGTAGGAATACGCTGTATGTGGGATTCCTGTAGCCTGAGTGTAGCCGATGCAGCTTATGGGAGATCTGTAACCTAGAATTAGAGAGACACATTTTACCGAAGTTCTGTATCAGAGTGTAGGGAGAAGCTGTTGCCAGGAATTCTGTAGCCTATGAGAAGGATTTCGCTATACGCGGGTTTTCCGAAACCTGAGTGTGGGAGATGCAGCTTATAGGAATTCTGTATCTTGAATGTAGTGAGACAGAGATTACCAGAGTTCTGTATATTGGTATAGAGAGAAACTGTTTTCAAGAGTTCTGTAGCCTGGCAAGGGGCAGACGCAGTAATTGGGATTTCTGTATCCTGAGTGTGGGAGACGCCGCTTCTGGGAGCTCCGCTACCTGCATGTAGAGAGCAGCTGTTTACTGGAGTTCTGTAGCCTGGAATGAGGCATTCCCTATGTGCGGGTTTTCTGTATCCTGAGTGTAGGTGACGCTGTTTCTGGGAGCTCCGCTACCTGGATATAGAGAGAAGCAGTTTACCGGAGTTCTGTATCCTTTGTATAGAGAGCAGCTGTTTAGTGGAGTTCTGTAGCCTAGAATGAGGCATTCCCTATGTGTGCGTTTTCTGTATGCTAAGTGTAGGAGACGCCGGTTCTGGGAGCTCTGCTACATGGATATAGAGAGAATCAGTTTACCGGAGTTCCCTATCCTTGCTCTAGAGAGGAGCTGTTTCCCGGAGTTCTGTATCCTGGAGTTAGGCATTCGCTATATGTGGGTATTCTCTATGCTGAATGTAGCAGATGCAGCTTTCGGGAGTTCTATACCCTAAGTGCAGAGAGATGCAGTTTCCAGTAGTTCTGTATGTTGAATGTAGAGAGAAGCTGTTTCCAAGAGTTCTGCAGTCTGAGGCTTGCAATACGCGGTGTATGGAATTCCGGTAGCCTGAGTGTAGAAGACGCAGCTTATGGGAGATCTGTAACCTAGAATTAGAGAGACACATTGTACCGAAGTTCTGTATCAGAGTGTAGGGAGAAGCTGTTTCCAGGAATTCTGTAGCCTATGAGGAGGTATTCGCTATACGCGGGTTTTCTGAATGCTGAGTGTGGCAGATGCAGCTTATGGGAGTTCTGTATCTTGAATGTAGTGAGACACAGAATACCAGTGTTTCGTATATGGGTGTAGAGAGATACTGTTTCCAAGAGTTCTGTAGCCTGGCAAGAGGCATACGCAGTAATTGGGATTTCTGTATCCTGAGTGTGGGAGACGCCGCTTCTGGGAGCTCCGCTACCTGCATGTAGAGAGCAGCTGTTTACTGGAGTTCTGTAGCCTGGAATGAGGCATTCCCTATGTGCGGGTTTTCTGTATCCTGAGTGTAGGTGACGCTGTTTCTGGGAGCTCCGCTACCTGGATATAGAGAGAAGCAGTATACGGGAGTTCTGTATCCTTGGTGTAGAGAGCAGCTGTTTACTGGAGTTCTGTAGCCTGGAATGAGGCATTCCCTATGGGCAGGTTTTCTGTATGATGAGTGTAGGAGATGCCGCTTCTGGGAGCTCTGCTACCTGGATATAGAGAGAAGCAGTTTACCAGAGTTCCCTATCCTTGCTGTAGAGAGGAGCTGTTTCCTGGAGTTCTGTATCCTGGAATTAGGCATTCGCTATATGTGGGTATTCTCTATGCTGAATGTAGCAGATGAGGCTTTCGGGAGTTCTATACCCTAAGTGCTGAGAGATGCAGTTTCCAGTAGTTCTGTATGTTGAATGTAGAGAGAAGCTGTTTCCAAGATTTCTGTAGTCTGAGAGTAGTAATGCGCTGTATGTGGATTTCCTGTAGCCTAGTGTGTCCGACGCAGCTTATGGGAGATCTGTAACCTAGAATTAGAGAGACACATTTTACAGAAGTTCTGTATCAGAGTGTAGGGAGAAGCTGTTGCCAGGAATTCTGTAGCCTATGAGCAGGTTTTTGATATACGCGGGTTTTCTGAATGCTGAGTGTGGCAGATGCAGCTTATAAGAGTTCTATATCTTGAATGTAGTGAGACACAGTTTACCAGAGTTCTGTATATTGGTATAGAGAGAAACTGTTTTCAAGAGTTCTGTAGCATAGCAAGGGGCATATGCAGTAATTTGGATTTCTGTATCCTGAGTATAGGAGACGCCGGTTCTGGGAGCTCCGCTACCTGGATATAGAGAGAAGCAGTTTATCGGAGTTCCCTATCCTTGTTGTACAGAGGAGTTGTTTACAGGATTTCTGTATCCTGGAATGAGGCATTCGCTATATGTGGGTATTCTGTATGTTTAGTGTAGCAGATGCCGCTTTTGGGAGTTTTATACCCTATGTGTAGAGTGATGCAGTTTCCAGTAGTTCTTTATGTTGAATGTAGAGAGAAGCTGTTTCCAAGAGTTCTGTAGTCTGAGAGTAGGCATACGCTGTATATGGAATTCCTGTAGCCTGAGTGCAGCCGATGCAGCCTATGGGAGATCTGAAACCCAGAATTAGAGAAAAGCAGTTTACCGAAGTTCTGTATCAGAGAGTAGGGAGAAGCTTTTTCCAGGAATTCTGTAGCCTATGAGCAGGTTTTCGTTATACGCGGGTTTTCTGAATGCTGAGTGTGGCAGATGCAGCTTATGGGAGTTCTGTATCTTGAATGTAGTGAGACACAGATTACCAGAGTTCTGTATATGGGTGTAAAGAGAAACTGTTTCCAAGAGTTCTGTAGCCTGGCAAGAGGCATACACAGTAATTGGGATTACTGTATCCTGAGTGTGGGAGACGCCGCTTCTGGAAGCCCCGCTACCCCAGATATAGAGAGAAGCAGTTTACCGGAGTTCTGTATCCTTTGTGTAGAGAGCAGCTGTTTACTGGAGTTCTGTAGCCTGGAATGAGGCATTCCCTATGTGCGGGTTTTCTGTATCCTGAGTGTAGGTGACACTGTTTCTTGGAGCTCCGCTACCTGGATATAGAGAGAAGCAGTTTACCGGAGTTCCCTATCCTTACTGGAGAGAGGAGCTGTTTCTTGGAGTTCTGTATCCTGGAATTAGGCATTCGCTATATGTGGGTATTCTCTATGCTGAATGTAGCAGATGAGGCTTTCGGGAGTTCTATACCCTAAGTGCTGAGAGATGCAGTTTCCAGTAGTTCTGTATGTTGAATGTAGAGAGAAGCTGTTTCCAAGATTTCTGTAGTCCGAGAGTAGGAATACGCTGTATGTGGGATTCCTGTAGCCTGAGTGTAGCCGATGCAGCTTATGGGTGATCTGTAACCTAGAATTAGAGAGACATTTTACCGAAGTTCTATATCAGAGTGTAGGGAGAAGCTGTTTCCAGGAATTCTGTAGCCTATGAGCAGGTTTTCGCTATACGCGGGTTTTCTGAAACCTGAGTGTGGCAGATGCAGCTTATAGGAATTCTGTATCTTGAATGTAGTGAGACAGAGATTACCAGAGTTCTGTATATTGGTATAGAGAGAAACTGTTTTCAAGAGTTCTGTAGCCTTGCAAGGGGCATACGCAGTAATTGGGATTTCTGTATCCTGAGTATAGGAGACGCTGTTTCTGGGAGCTCCGTACCTGGATATAGAGAGAAGCAGTTTATCGGAGTTCCTTATCGTTGTTGCACAGAGGAGCTGTTTCCAGGAGTTCTATAGCCTGGAATTAGGCATTTGCTATATGTGTGTATTCTCTATGCTGAATGTAGCAGATGCAGCTTATGGGAGTTCTATACCCTAAGTGCACAGAGATGCAGTTTCCAGTAGTTCTGTATGTTGAATGTAGAGAGAAGCTGTTTCCAAGATTTTTGTAGTCTGAGAGTAGGCATGTGCTGTATATGGAATTCCTGTAGGCTGTGTGTAGCCGACACAGCCTATGGGAGATCTGTAACCCAGAATTAGAGAAAAGCATTTTACCGATGTTCTGTATCAGAGTGTAGGGAGAAGCTGTTTCCAAGAATTCTGTAGCCTATGAGCAGGTTTTCGCTATACGTGGGTTTTCTGAAACCTGAGTGTGGCAGATGCAGCTTATAGGAATTCTGTATCTGGAAGGTAGTGAGACACAGTTTACCAGAGTTCTGTATATTGGTATAGAGAGAAACTGTTTTCAAGAGTTCTGTAGCCTAGCAAGGGTCATATGCTGTAATTCAGATTTATGTTTCCTGAGTAAGGGAGACGCCGTTTCTGGGAGCTCCGCTAACTGGATATAGAGAGAAGCAGTTTACCCGAGTTCCCTATCCTTGCTGTAGAGAGGAGCTGTTTCCCGGAGTTCTGTATCCTGGAATTAGGCATTGGCTATATGTGGGTATTCTCTATGCTGAATATAGCAGATGCAGCTTTCGGGAGTTCTATACCCTAAGTGCACAGAGATGCAGTTTCCAGTAGTTCTGTATGTTGAATGTAGAGAGAAGCTGTTTCCAAGTGTTCTGCTGCGTGAGAGTAGGAATACGATGTATATGGGATTCCTGTAGCCTGAGTGTAGCCCACGCAGCCTATGGGAGATCTGTAACCTAGAAATCGTGAGACACATTTTACCGAAATTCTGTATCAGAGTGTAGGGAGAAGCTGTTTCCAGGAATTCTGTAGCCTATGAGCAGCTATTCGCTATACGCGGGTTTTCTGAATGCTGAGTGTGGCAGATGCAGCTTATGGGAGTTCTGTATCTTGAATGTAGTGAGACACAGATTACCAGTGTTCTGTATATGAGTGTAAAGAGAAACAGTTTCCAAGAGTTCTGTAGCCTGGCAAGAGGCATACGAAGTAACTGGGATTCCTCTATCCTGAGTGTGGGAGGTCCACTTCTGGGAGCTGCGCTATCTGGATATAGAGAGAATCAGTTTACCGGAGTTCTGTATCATTTGTGTAGAGAGCAGCTGTTTAATGGAGTTCTGTAGTCTGGATTGAGGCATTCCTATGGGGAGGTTTTCTGTATGCTGAGTGTAGGAGACGCCGTTTCTGGGAGCTCCGCTACCTGGATATTGAGAGAAGCATTTTATCAGAGTTCCCTATCCTTGTTTCACAGAGGAGCTGTTTCCAGGAGTTCTTTATCCTGGATTTAGGCATTCGCTATATGTGTGTATTCTCTATGCTGAATGTAGCAGATGCAGCTTTTGGGAGTTCTATACCCTAAGTGCACAGCTATGCAGTTTCCAGTAGTTCTGTATGTTGAATGTAGAGAGAAGCTGTTTCCAAGAGTTCTGTAGTTTGAGAGTAGGCATACGCTGTATATGGGATTCGTGGAGCCTGAGTGTAGCCGACGCAGCCTATGGGAGATCTGTAACCCAGAATTAGAGAAAAACGATTTACCGAAGTTCTGTATCAGAGTGTAGGGAGAAGCTGTTTCCAAGAATTCTGTAGCCTATAGCAGGTATTCGTATATGCGGGTTTTCTCAATGATGAGTGTATCAGATGAGCTTATGGGAGTTCTGTATCTTGAATGTATTGAGACACAGATTACCGGTGTTCTGTATATGAGTGTAAAGAGAAACTGTTTCCAAGAGTTCTGTAGCCTGGCAAGAGCCATAAGAAGTAACTGGGATTCCTGTATCCTGAGTGTGGGAGACGCCGCTTCTTGGAGCTCCGCTACCTGGATATAGAGAGAAGCAGTTTACCGGAGTTCTGTATCCTTTGTGTAGAGAGTAGCTGTTTACTGGAGTTCTGTAGCCTGGATTGAGGCATTCCCTATGCGCAGGTTTTCTGTATGCTGAGTGTAGGAGACGCCGCTTCTGGGAGCTGTGCTACCTGGATATAGAGAGAAGCAGTTTACCAAAGTTCCCTATCCTTGTTGTAGAGAGGAGCTGTTTTCTGCAGTTCTGTATCCTGGAATTAGGCATTCGCTATATGTGGGTATACTCTATGCTGAATGTAGCAGATGCAGCTTTCGGGAGTTCTATACCCTAAGTGCACAGAGATGCAGTTTCCAGTAGTTCTGTATGTTGAATGTAGAGAGAAGCTGTTTCCAAGAATTCTGTAGTCTTAGAGTAGGCATACGCTGTATATGGGATTCCTGTAGCCTGAGTTTAGCCGACGCAGCTTATGGGAGATCTGTAACCTAGAATAAGAGAGACACATTTTACCGAAGTTCTGTATCAGAGTGTAGGGAGAAGCTGTTTCCAAGAATTCTGTAGCCTATGAGCAGGTTTTAGTTATACGCGGGTTTTCCGAAACATGAGTGTGGCAGATGCAGCTTATGGAAGTTCTGTATATTGAATGTAGTGAGAGGCAGATTACCAGTGTTTTGTATATGTGTGTAGAGTGATACTGTTTCCAAGAGTTCTGTAGCCTGGCAAGGGGCATATGCAGTAATTGGGATTACTGTATCCTGAGTTTAGGAGACGCTGCTTCTGGGAGCTCCGCTACCTGGATATAGAGAGAAGCAGTTTACCAGAGTTCTGTATCCTTTGTGTAGAGAGCAGCTGTTTACTGGAGTTCTGTAGCCTGGAATGAGGCATACCCTATGTGTGGGTTTTCTGTATGCTGAGTATAGGAGACGCCGCTTCTGGGAGCTCTGCTACCTGGATATAGAGAGAAGCAGTTTACAGGAGTTCCCTATCCTTGGTGTAGAGAGGAGCTGTTTCCCGGAGTTCTGTATCCTGGAATTAGGCATTCGCTATATGTGGGTATTCTCTATGCTGAATGTAGCAGATGCAGCTTTCGGGAGTTCTATACCCTAAGTGCAGAGAGATGCAGTTTCCAGTAGTTCTGTATTTTGAATGTAGAGAGAAGCTGTTTCCAAGAGTTCTGTAGTCTGAGAGTAGGCATACGCTGTATGTGGGATTCCTGGAGCCTAAGTGTAGCCAACACAGCTTATGGGAGATCTGTAACCTAGAATTAGAGACACACATTTTACCGAAGTTCTGTATCAGAGTGTAGGGAGAAGCTGTATCCAGGAATTCTGTAGCCTATGAGCAAGTTTTCGCTATACGCGGGTTTTCTGAATTCTGAGTGTGGCAGATGCAGCTTATGGGAGTTCTGTATCTTGAATGTTGAGACACAGATTACCAGTGTTTTGTATATGGGTGTAGAGAGATACTCTTTCCAAGTGTTCTATAGCCTGGCAAGAGGCATACATAGTAATTGGTATTTCTGTATCCTGATTGTGGGAGACGCCGCTTCTGGGAGCTCCGCTATCTGGATATAGAGAGAAGCAGTGTACCGGAGTTCTGTGTCCTTTGTGTAGAGAGCAGATGTTTACTGGAGTTCTGTAGCCTGGAATGAGGCATTCCCTATGTGCGGGTTTTCTGTATGCTGAGTGTAGGAGACGCCGCTTCTGGGAGCTCTGCTACCTGGATATAGAGAGAAGCAGTTTACCGGAGTTCTGTATCCTTGCTGTAGAGAGGAGCTGTTTCCTGGAGTTCTGTATCCTGGAATTAGGCATTCGCTATATGTGGGTATTCTCTATGCTGAATGTAGCAGATGCAGCTTTCGGGAGTTCTATACCCTAAGTGCAGAGAGATGCAGTTTCCAGTAGTTCTGTATTTTGAATGTAGAGAGAAGCTGTTTCCAAGAGTTCTGTAGTCTGAGAGTAGGCTTACGCTGTATGTGGGATTCCTGCAGCCTGAGTGTAGCTGACGCAGCTTTTGGGAGATCTGTAACCCAGAATTAGAGAGACACATTTTACCGAAGTTGTGTATCAGAGTGTAGGGAGAAGCTGTTTCCAGGAATTCTGTAACCTATGAGCAAGTTTCCGCTATACGCGGGTTTTCTGAATGCTGAGTGTGGCAGATGCAGCTTATAAGAATTCTATATCTTGAATGTAGTGAGACACAGTTTACCAGAGTTCTGTATATTGGTATAGAGAGAAACGGTTTTCAAGAGTTCTGTATCCTAGCAAGGGGCACACGCTGTAATTGGGATTTCTGTATCCTGAATATAGGAGACGCCGTTTCTGGGAGCTCCACAACCTGGATATAGAGAGAATCAGTTTATCGGAGTTCTCTATCCTTGTTGTACAGAGGAGCTGTTTACAGGATTTCTGTATCCTGGAATGAGGAATTCGCTTTGTGTGTGTATTCTGTATGTTGAGTGTAGCAGATGCCGCTTTTGGGAGTTCTATACCCTATGTGTAGAGAGATACAGTTTCCAGTAGTTCTGTATGTTGAATGTAGAGAGAAGCTGCTTCCAAGAGTTCTGTAGTCTGAGAGTAGGCAGAAGCTGTTTCCAAGAGTTCTGTATTCTGAGAGTATGCATATGCTGTATATGGGATTCCTGTAGCCTGAGTGTAGCCGACAAAGTTTATGGGAGATCTGTAACCAAGAATTTGAGAGACACATTTTACCAAAGTTCTGTATCAGAGTGTAGGGAGAAGCTGTTTCCAAGAATTCTGTAGCCTATGAGCAGGTGTTCGCTATACGCGGGTTTTCTGAATGCTGAGTGTGGCAGATGCAGCTTATGGGAGTTCTGTATCTTGAATATAGTGAGACACAGAATACCAGTGTTTTGTATGTGGATGTAGAGAGATACTCTTTCCAAGAGCTCTGCAGCCTGGCAAGAGGCATACGCAGTAATTGGGATTTCTGTATCCTGATTGTGGGAGACGCCGCTTCTGGGAGCTCCGCTACCTTGATATAGAGAAGCAGTTTACCGGAGTTCTGTATCCTTTGTGTAGAGAGCAGCTGTTTAGTGGAGTTCTGTAGCCTGGAATGAGGCATTCCCTATGTGTGGGTTTTCTGTATGCTGAGTGTAGGAGACGCCGTTTCTGGGAGCTCTCTACCTGGATATAGAGAGAAGCATTTTACCGGAGTTCCCTATCCTTGGTGTAGAGAGGAGCCGTTTCCCGGAGTTTTGTATCCTGGAATTAGGCATTCGCTATATGTGGGTATTCTCTATGCTGAATGTAGCAGATGCAGCTTTCGGGAGTTCTATACCCTAAGTGCAGAGAGATGCAGTTTCCAGTAGTTCTGTATTTTGAATGTAGAGAGAAGCTGTTTCCAAGAGTTCTGTAGTCTGAGAGTAGGCATACGCTGTATGTGGGATTCCTGCAGCCTAATTGTAGCCAACACAGCTTATGGGAGATCTGTAACCTAGAATTAGAGAGACACATTTTACCGAAGTTCTGTATCAGAGTGTAGGGAGAAACTGTATCCAGGAATTCTGTAGCCTATGAGCAAGTTTTCGCTATACGCGGGTTTTCTGAATTCTGAGTGTGGCAGATGCAGCTTATGGGAGTTCTGTATCTTGAATGTAGTGAGACACAGATTACCAGTGTTTTGTATATGGGTGTAGGGAGATACTCTTTCCAAGTGTTCTATAGCCTGGCAGGAGGCATACATAGTAATTGGGATTTCTGTATCCTGATTGTGGGAGACGCCGCTTCTTGGAGCTCCGCTATCAGGATATAGAGAGAAGCAGTGTGCCGGAGTTCTGTGTCCTTTGTGTAGAGAGCAGCTGTTTAGTGGAGTTCTGTAGCCTGGAATGAGGCATTCCCTATGTGCGGGTTTTCTGTATGCTGAGTGTAGGAGACGCCACTTCTGGGAGCTCTGCTACCTGGATATAGAGAGAAGCATTTTACCGGAGTTCCCTATCCTTGGTGTAGAGAGCACCTGTTTACTGGAGTTCTGTAGCCTGGAATGAGGCATTCCCTATGTTTGGGTTTTCTGTATCCTGAGTATAGGAGACGCCGTTTCTGGGAGCTCCGCTACCTGGATATAGAGAGAAGAGGTTTATCGTAGTTCCATATCCTTGTTGCACTGAGTAGCTGTTTCCAGGAGTTCTGTATCCTGGAATTAGGCATTCGCTATATGTGTGTATTCTCAATGCTGAATGTAGCAGATGCAGCTTTAGGGAGTTCTATACCCTAAGTGCACAGAGATGCAGTTTCCAGTAGTTCTGTATGTTGAATGTAGAGAGAAGCTGTTTCCAAGGGTTCTGTAGTATGAGAGTAGGCATGCGCTGTATATGGGATTCATATAGCCTGAGTGTAGCCGACGCAGTTTATGGGAGATCTGTAACCTAGAATTAGAGAGACACATTTTACCGAAGTTCTGTATCAGAGTGGAGGGAGAAGCTGTTGCCAGGAATACTGTAGCCTGTGAGCAGGTATTCGCTATACGCGGGTTTTCTGAATGCTGAGGGTGGCAGATGCAGCTTATGGGAGTTCTGTATCTTGAAATTAGTGAGACACCGATTACCAGTGTTTTATATATGGGTGCAGAGAGATACTGTTTCCAAGAGTTGTGTAGCCTGGCAAGAGGCATACGAAGTAATTGGGATTTCTGTATCCTGAGTGTAGGAGACGCTGCTTCTGGGAGCTCCGCTACCTGGATATAGAGAGAAGCAGTTTACTGGAGTTCTGTATCCTTTGTGTAGAGAGCAGCTGTTTACTGGAGTTCTGTAGCCTAGAATGCGGCATTCCCTATGTGTGGGTATTCTGTATGCTGAGTGTAGGAGACGCCGCTTCTGGGAGCTCTGCTACCTGGATATAGAGAGAAGCAGTTTACCGGAGTTCCCTATCCTTGCTGTAGATAGGGGCTGTTTCCCGGATTTCTGTTTCCTGGAATTAGGCATTCGCTATATATGGGTATTCTCTATGCTGAATGTAGCAGATGCAGCTTTTGGGAGTTCTATACCCTAAGTGCAGAGAGATGCAGTTTCCAGTAGTTCTGTATGTTGAATGTAGAGAGAAGCTGTTTCCAAGTGTTCTGTAGTCTGAGAGTAGGCATACATTGTATGTGGGATTCCTGTAGCCTGAGTGTAGCCGACGCAGCTTATGGGAGATCTGTAACCTAGAATTAGTGAGACACATTTTACCGAAGTTCTGTATAGAGTGTAGGGAGAACCTGTTGCCAGGAATTCTGTAGACTATGAGCAGGATTTCGCTATACGCGGGTTTTCCGAAACCTGAGTGTGGCAGATGCAGCTTATAAGAATTCTATATCTTGAATGTAGTGAGACACAGTTTACCAGAGTTCTGTATATTGGTATAGAGAGAAACTGTTTTCAAGAGTTCTGTAGCCTAGCCAGGGGCATATGCAGTAATTGGGATTTCTGTATCCTGAATATCGGAGATGCCGTTTCTGGGAGCTCCGCTACCTGGATATAGAGAGAATCAGTTTATTGGAGTTCTCTATCCTTGTTGTACAGAGGAGCTGTTTACAGGATTTCTGTATCCTGGAATGAGGCATTCGCTATGTGTGGGTATTCTGTATGTTTAGTGTAGCAGATGCCGCTTTTGGGAGTTCTATACGCTATGTGTAGAGAGATGCAGTTTCCAGTAGTTCTGTATGTTGAATGTAGAGAGAAGATGCTTCCAAGAGTTCTGTCATCTGAGAGTAGGCATACGCTGTATATGGAATTCCTGTAGCCTGAGTGTAGCCCACGCAGCCTATGGGAGATCTGTAACCCAGAATTAGAGAAAAACAGTTTACCGATGTTCTGTATCAGAGTGTAGGGAGAAGCTGTATCCAGGAATTCTGTAGCCTATGAGCAGGTTTTCGTTATACGCGGGTTTTCTGAATGCTGAGTGTGGCAGATGCAGCTTATGGGAGTTCTGTATCTTGAATGTATTGAGACACAGATTACCAGTGTTCTGTATATGGGTGTAAAGAGAAACTGTGTCCAAGAGTTCTGTAGCCTGGCAAGAGCCATACGCAGTAATTGGGATTACTGTATCCTGAGTGTGGGAGACGCCGCCTCTGGGAGCTCCGCTATCTGGATACAGAGAGAAGCAGTTTACCGGCGTTCTGTATCCTTTGTGTAGAGAGCAGCTGTTTACTGGAGTTCTGTAGCCTTGAATGAGGCATTCCCTATGTTCGGGTTTTTTGTATCCTGAGTATAGGGGATGCCGTTTCTGGGAGCTCCGCTACCTGGATATAGAGAGAAGCAGTTTATTGGAGTTCCCTATCCTTGTTGCACAGAGGAGCTTTTTCCAGGAGTTTCTAAAGAGAAACTGTTTCCAAGAGTTCTGTAGCCTGGCGAGAGGCATACACACTAATTGGGATTACTGTATCCTGAGTGTGGGAGACCCTCGCTTCTGGGAGCTCCGCTACCTGGATATAGAGAGAAGCAGTTTACCGGAGTTGTGTATCCTTTTTGTAGAGAGCACCTGTTTATTGGAGTTCTGTAGCCTGGAATGAGGCATTCCCTATGTGTGGGTATTCTGTATGCTGAGTGTAGGAGACGCCGCTTCTGGGAGCTCTGCTACCTGGATATAGAGAGAAGCAGTTTACCGGAGTTCCCTATCCTTGCTGTAGATAGGGGCTGTTTCCCGGATTTCTGTATCCTGGAATTAGGCATTCGCTATATATGGGTATTCTCTATGCTGAATGTAGCAGATGCAGCTTTTGGGAGTTCTATACCCTAAGTGCAGAGAGATGCAGTTTCCAGTAGTTCTGTATGTTGAATGTAGAGAGAAGCTGTTTCCAAGTGTTCTGTAGTCTGAGAGTAGGCATACATTGTATGTGGGATTCCTGTAGCCTGAGTGTAGCCGACGCAGCTTATGGGAGATCTGTAACCTAGAATTAGTGAGACACATTTTACCGAAGTTCTGTATAGAGTGTAGGGAGAAGCTGTTGCCAGGAATTCTGTAGCCTATGAGCAGGATTTCGCTATACGCGGGTTTTCTGAATGCTGAGTGTGGCAGATGCAGCTTATAAGAATTCTATATCTTGAAAGTAGTGAGACACATTTTACCAGAGTTCTGTATATTGGTATAGAGAGAAACTGTTTTCAAGAGTTCTGTAGCCTAGCCAGGGGCATACGCAGTAATTGGGATTTCTGTATCCTGAATATCGGAGATGCCGTTTCTGGGAGCTCCGCTACCTGGATATAGAGAGAATCAGTTTATTGGAGTTCTCTATCCTTGTTGCACAGAGGAGCTGTTTACAGGATTTCTGTATCCTGGAATGAGGCATTCGCTATGTGTGGGTATTCTGTATGTTGAGTGTAGCAGATGCCGCTTTTGGGAGTTCTATACGCTATGTGTAGAGAGATGCAGTTTCCAGTAGTTCTGTATGTTGAATGTAGAGAGAAGATGCTTCCAAGAGTTCTGTCATCTGAGAGTAGGCATACGCTGTATATGGAATTCCTGTAGCCTGAGTGTAGCCCACGCAGCCTATGGGAGATCTGTAACCCAGAATTAGAGAAAAACAGTTTACCGATGTTCTGTATCAGAGTGTAGGGAGAAGCTGTATCCAGGAATTCTGTAGCCTATGAGCTGGTTTTCGTTATACGCGGGTTTTCTGAATGCTGAGTGTGGCAGATGCAGCTTATGGGAGTTCTGTATCTTGAATGTATTGAGACACAGATTACCAGTGTTCTGTATATGGGTGTAAAGAGAAACTGTTTCCAAGAGTTCTGTAGCCTGGCAAGAGCCATACGCAGTAATTGGGATTACTGTATCCTGAGTGTGGGAGACGCCGCCTCTGGGAGCTCCGCTATCTGGATACAGAGAGAAGCAGTTTACCGGCGTTCTGTATCCTTTGTGTAGAGAGCAGCTGTTTACTGGAGTTCTGTAGCCTGGAATGAGGCATTCCCTATGTTCGGGTTTTTTGTATCCTGAGTATAGGGGATGCCGTTTCTGGGAGCTCCGCTACCTGGATATAGAGAGAAGCAGTTTATCGGAGTTCCCTATCCTTGTTGCACAGAGGAGCTTTTTCCAGGAGTTTCTAAAGAGAAACTGTTTCCAAGAGTTCTGTAGCCTGGCGAGAGGCATACACACTAATTGGGATTACTGTATCCTGAGTGTGGGAGACCCTCGCTTCTGTGAGCTCCGCTACCTGGATATAGAGAGAAGCAGTTTACCGGAGTTGTGTATCCTTTGTGTAGAGAGCACCTGTTTACTGGAGTTCTGTAGCCTGGAATGAGGCATTCCCTGTGTGCGGGTTTTCTGTATCCTGAGTATAGGAGACGCCGTTTCTGGGAGCTCCGCTACCTGGATATAGGGAGAAGCAGTTTATCGGAGTTCCCTATCCTTGTTGCACAGAGGAGCTGTTTCCAGGAGTTCTGTATCCTGGAATCAGGCATTTGCTATATCTGTGTATTCTCTATGCTGAATGTAGCAGATGCAGCTTTTGGGAGTTCTGTACCCTAAGTGCTGAGAGATGCAGTTTCCAGTAGTTCTGTGTGTTGAATGTAGAGAGAAACTGTTTCCAAGAGTTCTGTAGTCTGAGATTAGGCATGCGCTGTATATGGGATTCCTGTAGCTTGAATGTAGCTGACACAGCTTATGGGAGATCTGTAACCTAGAATTAGAGAGACACATTTTACCGAAGTTCTGTACCAGAGCGTAGGGAGAAGCTGTTTCCAGGAATTCTGTAGCCTATGAGCAATTATTCGCTATACACGGGTTTTCTGAATGCTGAGTGTGGCAGATGCAGCTTATGGGATTTCTGTATCTTGAATGTAGTGAAACACAGATTAAAGTGTTTTATATAGGGGTGCATAGAGAAACTGTTTCCAAGAGTTCTGTAGCCTGGGAAGAGCCATACGCAGTAATTGGGATTTCTGTATCCTGAGTGTGGGAGACGCCGCTACTGGGAGCTCCGCTAACTGGATATAGAGAGAAGCAGTTTACCGGAGTTCTGTATCCTTTGTGTAGAGAGCAGCTGTTTACTGGAGTTCTGTAGCCTGAAATGAGGCATTCCCCATGTGTGGGTTTTCTGTATGCTGAGTGTAGGTGATGCCGCTTCTGGGAGCTCTGCTACCTGGATATAGAGAGAAGCAGTTTACCGGAGTTCCCTAGCCTTGTTGTAGAGAGGAGCTGTTTCCCGTAGTTCTGTATCCTGGAGTTAGGCATTCGCTATATGTGGGTATTCTCTATGCTGAATGTAGCAGATGCAGCTTTCGGGAGTTCTATACCCTAAGTGCAGAGAGATGCAGTGTCCAGTTGTTCTGTATGTTGAATGTAGAGAGAAGCTGTTTCCAAGAGTTCTGTAGTCTAAGAGTAGGCATACGCTGTATGTGGGATTCCTGTAGCCTGAGTGTAGCTGACGCAGCTTATGGGACATCTGTAACCTAGAATTAGAGAGACACCTTTTACCGAATTCTGTATCAGAGTGTAGGGAGAAGCTGTTGTCAGGAATTCTGTAGCCTATGAGCAGGATTTCGCTATACGCGGGTTTTCTGAATGCTGAGTGTGGCAGATGCAGCTTATAAGAATTCTATATCTTGAATGTAGTGTGAAACAGTTTACCACAGTTCTGTGTATTGGTATAGAGAGAAACTATTTTAAAGAGTTCTGTAGCCTAGCAAGGGGCATACGCAGTAGTTGGGATTTCTGTATCCTGAATATAGGAGACGCCGTTTCTGGGAGCTCCGCTACCTGGATATAGAGAGAAGCAGTTTACCGGAGTTCTGTATCCTTTCTGTAGAGAGCAGCTGTTTACTGGAGTTCTGTAGCCTAGAATGAGGCATTCCCTATGTGCGGGTTTTCTGTATGCTGAGTGTAGGTGACGCCGCTTCTGGGAGCTCTGCTACCTGGATATAGAGAGAAGCAGTTTACCGGAGTTCTGTATCCTTTGTGTAGAGAGCAGCTGTTTACTGGAGTTCTGTAGCCTGGAATGAGGCATTCCCTATGTGGGGGTTTTCTGTATGCTGAGTGTAGGAGACACCGATCTGGGAGCTCCGCTATCTGTATATAGAGAGAAGCAGTTAACCGGAGTTCTGTATCCTTTGTGTAGAGAGCAGCTGTCTACTGGAGTTCTGTAGCCTGGAATGAGGCATTCCCTATGTGCGGGTATTCTGTATGCTGAGTGTAGGAGACGCCACTTCTGGGAGCTCTGCTACCTGGATATAGAGAGAAGCAGTTTACCTGAGTTCCCTATCCATGTTGTAGAGAGGAGCTGTTTCCCGGAGTTCTGTATCCTGGAATTAGGCATTCGGTATATGTGTGTATTCTCTCTGCTGAATGTAATAGATGCAGCTTTCGGGAGTTCTATACCCTAAGTTTAGAGAGATGCAGTTTCCAGTAGTTCTGTATGTTGAATGTAGAGTGAAGCTGTTTCCAAGGGTTCTGTAGTCTGAGAGTAGGCATGCGCTGTATGTGGGATTCCTGTAGCCTGAGAGTAGCCGACACAGCTTATGGGAGATCTGTAACCTAGAATTAGAGAGACATCTTTTACCGAAGATCTGTTACAGAGTGTAGGGAGAAGCTGTTGCCAGGAATTCTGTAGCCTATGAGCAGGTTTTCGCTATACGTGGGTTTTCCGAATGCTGAATGTGGCAGATGCCGCTTATGGGAATTCTGTATCTTGAATTTAGTGAGACACAGATTACCAGTGTTTTATATATGGGTGCAGAGAGATACTGTTTCCAAGAGTTCTGTAGCCTGGCAAGAGGCATACGCAGTAATTGGGATTTCTGTATCCTGAGTGTAGGAGACGCCGCTTCTGGGAGCTCCGCTACCTGGATATAGAGAGAAGCAGTTTACTGGAGTTCTGTATCCTTGTTGTACAGAGGAGCTGTTTACTGGAGTTCTGTAGCCTGGAATGAGGCATTCCCTATGTGTGGGTTTTCTGTATGCTGAGTATAGGAGACGCCGCTTCTGGGAGCTCTGCTACCTGGATGTAGAGAGAAGCAGTTTACCGGAGTTCCCTATCCTTGCTGTAGAGAGGAGCTGTTTCCCGGAGTTCTGTATCCTGGAATTAGGCATTCGCTATATGTGGGTATTCTCTATGCTGAATGTAGCAGATGCAGCTTTTGGGACTTCTATATCCTAAGTGCACAGAGATGCAGTTTCCAGTAGTTCTGTATGTTGAATGTAGAGAGAAGCTGTTTCCAATAGTTCTTGTAGTCTGAGAGTAGGCATGCACTGTATATGGGATTCCTGTAGCTTGAGTGTAGCCGACGCAGCTTATGGGAGATCTGTAACCTAGAATTAGAGAGACACATTTTACCGAAGTTCTGTATCAGAGTGTAGGGAGAAGCTGTTGCCAGGAAATCTGTAGCCTATGAGCAGGTTTTCGTTATATGCGGGTTTTCTGAATGCTGAGTGTGGCAGATGCAGCTTATGGGAGTTCTATATCTTGAATGTAGTGAGACACAGTTTACCAGAGTTCTGTATATTGGTATAGAGAGAAACTGTTTTCAAGAGTTCTGTAGCCTAGCAAGGGGCATATGCAGTAATTGGGATTTCTGTATCCTGAATATCGGAGATGCCGTTTCTGGGAGCTCCGCTACCTGGATATAGAGAGAAGCAGTTTACCGGAGTTCCCTATCCTTGTTGTACAGAGGAGCTGTTTACAGGATTTCTGTATCCTGGAATGAGGCATTCGCTATGTGTGGGTATTCTGTATGTTGAGTGTAGCAGATGCCGCTTTTGGGAGTTCTATACCCTATGTGTAGAGAGATGCAGTTTCCAGTAGTTTTGTATGTTGAATGTAGAGAGAAGCTGTTTCCAAGAGTTCTGTAGTCTGAGAGTAGGCATACGCTGTATATGGAATTCCTGTAAGCTGTGTGTAGCCGACACAGCCTATGGGAGATCAGTAACCCAGAATTAGATAAAAACAGTTTACCAAAGTTCTGTATCAGAGTGTAGGGAGAAGCTGTTTCCAAAATTTCTGTAGCCTATTAGCAGGTTTTCGTTATACGCGGGTTTTCTGCATTCTGAGTGTGGCAGATGCAGCTTATGGGAGTTCTGTATCTTGAATGTATTGAGACACAGATTACCAGTATTCTGTGTATGGGTGTAAAGAGAAACTGTTTCCAAGAGTTCTGTAGCCTGGCAAGAGGCATACACAATAATTGGGATTACTGTATCCTGAGTGTGGGAGACGCCGCTTCTGGGATCTCCGCTATCAGAAAATAGAGAGAAGCAGTTTACCAGAGTTCTGTATCCTTTGTGTAGAGAGCACCTGTTTAATTGAGTTCTGTAGCCTGGAATGAGGCATTCCCTATGTGTGTGTTTTCTGTATCCTGAGTATAGGAGACGCCGCTTCTGGGAGCTCCGCAACCTGGATATAGAGAGAAGCAGTTTATCGGAGTTCCCTATCCTTGTTGCCCAGAGGAGCTGTTTCCAGGAGTTCTGTATCCCGGAATTAGGAATTCGCTATATGTGTGTATTCTCTATGCTGAATGTAGCAGATGCAGCTTTTGGGAGTTCTATACCCTATGTGCAGAGAGATGCAGTTTCCAGTAGTTCTGTATGTTGAATGTAGAGAGAAGCTATTTCCAAGTGTTCTGTAGTATGAGAGTAGGCATGCGCTGTATATGGGATTCCTGTAGCCTGAGTGTAGCCGACGCAGCTTATGGGAGATCTGTAACCTAGAATTAGAGAGACACATTTTACCGAAGTTCTGTATCAGAGTGTAGGGAGAAGCTGTTGCCAGGAATTCTGTAGACTATGAGCAGGTATTCGCTATACGCGGGTTTTCTGAATGCTGAATGTGGCAGATGCAGCTTATGGGAGTTCTGTATCTTGAATGTAGTGAGACACAGATTACCAGTGTTTTATATATGGGTGCAGGGAGATATTGTTTCCAAGAGTTCTGTAGCCGGGCAAGAGGCATACACAGTCATTGGGACTTCGGTATCCTGAGAGTATGAGACGCCGCTTCTGGGAACTCCGCTAACTTGATATAGAGAGAAGCAGTTTAGTGGAGTTCTGTATCCGTTGTGTAGAGAGCAGCTGTTTACTGGAGTTCTGTAGCCTGGAATAAGGCATTCCCTATGTGTGGCTTTTCTGTATGCTGAGTGTAGGAGATGCCGTTTCTGGGAGCTCTGCTACCTGGATAAAGAGAGAAGCAGTTTACCGGAGTTCCCTATCCTTGTTGTAGAGAGGAGCTGTTTCCAGGAGTTCTGTATCCTGGAATTAGCATTCGCTATATGTGGGTATTCTCTATGCTGAATGTAGCAGATGCAGCTTTCGGGATTTCTATACCCTAAGTGCAGAGAGATGCAGTTTCCAGTAGTTCTGTATGTTGAATGTAGAGAGAAGCTGTTTCCAAGAGTTCTGTAGTCTTAGAGTAGGCATACGCTGTATGTGGGATTCCTGTAGCCTGAGTGTAGCCGACGCAGCTTTTGGGAGATCTGTAACCTAGAATTAGAGAGACACCTTTTACCGAAGTTCTGTATCAGAGTGTAGGGAGAAGCTGTTGCCAGGAATTCTGTAGCCTATGAGCAGGTTTTCGCTATACGCGGGTTTTCCGAAACATGAGTGTGGCAGATGCAGCTTATAGGAATTCTGTATCTTGAATGTAGTGAGACACAGTTTACCAGAGTTCTGTATATTGCTATAGAGAGAAACTGTTTTCAAGAGTTCTGTAACCTAGCAAGGGGCATACGCAGTAATTGGGATTTCTGTATCCTGAATATGGGAGACACCGTTTCTGGGAGCTCCGCTAACTGGATATAGAGAGAAGCAGTTTACTGGAGTTCTGTATCCTTTCTGTAGAGAGCAGCTGTTTACTGGAGTTCTGTAGCCTGGAATGAGGCATTCCTTATGTGCGGGTTTTCTGTATGCTGACTGTAGGAGATGCCGCTTTTGGGAGCCCTGCTACCTGGATATAGAGAGAAGCAGTTTACCGGAGTTCTGTATCCTTTGTGTAGAGAGCAGCTGTTTACTGGAGTTCTGTAGCCTGGAATGAGGCATTCCCTATGTGCGGGTTTTCTGTATGCTGAGTGTAGGAGACACCGCTTCTGGGAGCTCCGTTATCTGGATATAGAGAGAAGCAGTTTACCGGAGTACTATATCTTTGTGTAGAGAGCAGCTGTTTACTGGAGTTCTGTAGCCTGGATTGAGACATTCCCTATGTGCGGGTTTTCTCTATGCTGAGTGTAGGAGACGCCGCTTCTGGGAGCTCTGCTACCTGGATATAGAGAGAAGCAGTTTATCAGAGTTCCCTATCCTTGTTGCACTGTGGAGCTGTTTCCAGGAGTTCTGTATCCTGGAATTAGGCATTCTGTGTATGTGGGTATTCTCTATGCTGAATGTAGCAGATGCAGCTTTTGGAAGTTCTATACCCTAAGTGCAGAGAGATGCAGTTTCCAGTAGTTCTGTATGTTGAATGTAGAGAGAAGCTGTTTCCAAGTGTTCTGTAGTCTGAGAGTAGGCATACGTTGTATGTGGGATTCCTGCAGCCTGAGTGTAGGTGACGCAGCTTATGGGAGATCTGTTAACTAGAATTTTAGAGACACCTTTTACCGATAATCTGTATCAGAGTGTAGGGAGAAGCTGTTTCCAGGAATTCTGTAGCCTATTAGCAGGTTTTCCTATATGCGGGTTTTCTGAATGCTGAGTGTGGCAGATGCAGCTTATAAGAATTCCATATCTTGAATGTAGTGAGACACAGTTTACCAGAGTTCTGTATATTGGTATAGAGAGAAACTGTTTTCAAGAGTTCTGTAGCCTAGCAAAGGGCATACGCAGTAATTGGGATTTCTGTATCCTGAATATAGGAGACGCTGTTTCTGGGAGCTCCGCTACCTGGATGTAGAGAGAAGCAGTTTATCGGAGTTCCCTATCCTTGTTGTACAGAGGAGCTGTTTCCAGGAGTTCTGTATCCTGGAATTAGGCATTCGCTATATGTTTGTATTCTCTATGCTGAATGTAGTAGATGCAGCTTTTGGGAGTTCTATACCCTAAGTGCACAGAGATGCAGTTTCCAGTAGTTCTGTATGTTGAATGTAGAGAGAAGCTGTTTCCAAGAGTTCTGTAGTCTGAGTGTAGGCATGCACTGTATATGGGATTCTTGTAACGTGAGTGTAGCCGACGCAGCTTATGGGAGATCTGTAACCTAGAATTAGAGAGACACATTTTACCGAAGTTCTCTATCAGAGTGTAGGGAGAAGCTGTTGCAAAGAATTCTGTAGCATATGAGCAGGTATTTGCTATACACGGGTTTTCTGAATGCTGAATGTGGCAGATGCAGCTTATGGGAGTTCTGTATCTTGAAAGTAGTGTGACACAGATTACCAGTGTTTTATAGATGGGTGCAGAGTGATACTGTTTCCAAGAGTTCTGTAGCCTGGCAAGAGGCATACGCAGTAATTGGGATTTCTGTATCCTGAGTGTAGGAGACGCCGCTTCTGGGAGCTCTGCTACCTGGATATAGAGAGAAGCAGTTTATCAGACTTCCATATCCTTGTTGTACAGAGGAGCTGTTTATAGGATTTCTGTATCCTGGAATGAGGCATTCGCTATGTGTGGGTATTCTGTATGTTGAGTGTAGCAGATGCCGCTTTTGTGAGTTCTATACCCTATGTGTAGAGAGATGCAGTTTCCAGTAGCTCTGTATGTTGAATGTAGAGAGAAGCTGCTTCCAAGAGTTCTGTAGTCTGAGAGTAGGCATACGCTGTATATGGAATTCCTGTAGCCTGAGTGTAGCCGACGCAGCCTATGGGAGATCTGTAACCCAGAATTAGAGAAAAACAGTTTACCGAAGTTCTGTATCAGAGTGTAGGGAGAAGCTGTTTCCAAGAATTCTGTAGCCTATGAGCAGGTTTTCGTTATACGCGGGTTTTCTGAATGCTGAGTGTGGCAGATGCAGCTTATGGGAGTTCTGTATCTTGAATGTATTGAGACACAGATTCCCAGTGTTCTGTATATGGGTGTAAAGAGAAACTGTTTCCAAGAGTTCTGTAGCCTGGCAAGAGTCATACGCAGTAATTGGGATTACTGTATCCTGAGTGTGGGAGACGCCGCTTCTGGGAGCTCTGTTATCTGGATATAGAGAGAAGCAGTTTACTGGAGTTCTGTATCCTTTGTGTAGAGAGCAGCTGTTTACTGGAGTTCTGTAGCCTGGAATGAGGCATTCCCGATGTGCGGGTTTTCTGTATCCTGAGTATAGGAGACACCATTTCTGGGAGCTCCGCTACCTGGATATAGAGAGAAGAAGTTTATCGTAGTTCCCTATCCTTGTTGCACTGAGGAGCTGTTTCCAGGAGTTCTGTATCCTGGAGTTAGGCATTCGCTATATGTGGGTATTCTCTATGCTGAATGTAGTAGATGCAGATTTTGGGAGTTCTATACCCTAAGTTTAGAGAGAAGCAGTTTCCAGTAGTTCTGTATGTTGAATGTAGAGAGAAGCTGTTTCCAAGAGTTCTGTAGTCTAAGAGTAGGCATACGCTGTATGTGGGATTCCTGTAGCCTGAGTGTAGCCGACGCAGCTTATGGGAGATCTGTAACCTAGAATTAGAGAGACACATTTTACCGAAGTTCTGTATCAGAGTGTAGGGAGAAGCTGTTGCCAGGAATTCTGTAGCCTATGAGCAGGATTTCGCTATACGCGGGTTTTCTGAATGCTGAGTGTGGCAGATGCAGCTTATAAGAATTCTATATCTTGAATGTAGTGAGACACAGTTTACCAGAGTTCTGTATATTGATATAGAGAGAAACTGTTTTCAAGAGTTCTGTAGCCTAGCATGGGGCATACGCAGTAATTGGGATTTCTGTATCCTGAATATAAGAGACGCTTTTTCTGGGAGCTCCGCAACCTGGATATAGAGATAATCTGTTTATCCGAGTTCTCTATCCTTGTTGTACAGAGGAGCTGTTTACAGGATTTCTGTATCCTGGAATTAGGCATTCGCTATATGTGTGTATTCTCTATGCTGAATGTAGCTGATGCAGCTTTTGGGAGTTCTTTTTTTTTTAACTTTTATTTAATGAATATAAATTTCCAGTGTACAGCTTATGGATTACAATGGCTTCCCCCCCCATAACTTCCCTCCCACCTGCAACCCTCCCCTCTCCCGCTCCCTCTCCCCCTCTATTTGCATCAAGATTCATTTTCAATTCTCTTTATATACAGAAGATCAATTTAGTATAAGATTTCAACAGTTTGCACCCACATAGAAACACAAAGTGAAACATACTGTTTGAGTACTAGTTATAGCATTAAATCACAATGTACAGCACATTAAGGACAGAGATCCCACATGAGGAGCAAGTGCACAGTGGCTCCTGTTGTTGACCCAACAAATTGACACTCTAGTTTATGGCCCCAGTAACCATCCTAGGCTGTCATCATGAGTTGCCAAGGCTATGGAAGCCTTCCAAGTTTGCCGACTCTGATCATATTTAGACAAGGTCATAAAAGACAGAGTGAGGATAGTAACCAATGATCCTAAGAGTGGCATTTACCAGGTTTGAACAATTATACAGCATTAAGTGGGGAAGAGGACCATCAGTACACACAGGTTGGGAGTAGAGCCATTGGTGGTAGAGTAGAGGTTATGATTACAAAGGAATGAGGCCCAAGTGCACTAGACAGGGCCTAGAACAAAGGACAGAGTCATTATTAGAGGAGCTAAGAAAGGTGCTGTCTAAGCTACAATTAAGTTTTCTGATTGAGAGGCAAATAGAACCTGATAGAAGGGGCTTGATAATAATCTGGTGAGCTTTAGGCCTTGTAAATTCAGATGCCCAGACCTATCTATCTCTTCACATGGGGTATATCCTAAGGGAGGTGTGAACCTCCTAGGGGAAGGCACTCTGTTGACTTTCATTACTTGGCTGGCCTGGGAGGAGAGCTGGCCAGGTAAAGGCAGGGGGCATCTCTAACAAGAAATTTACAGTTCTGCCTGCAATGTTGCTGACCCTACTTGACCATCCCCTCAGCTGCAGTGGTCACTTTGGAAGTTGGGCTGAGTGAAGGGCTTTTCAGCTTAGAGCCAATAAGATCTGTGGCTCTGACCTGGGCATCCTTCGAGTCCAGGGCAGGTCCATTTCCAGTGATCCAACTCTTGGCAGAGCTGCCAGGGCTCTTCACAAGCTGACTTCTGCTGAAGCCCAGGCTTACCACATTGAAAGCCACTGCAGTGGACTGGCCTGTTGGGTCTCCTTGAGGGCAGATCACTGTACAGATCAGCCATTAATAGGCCTGCCACCCATTGCTTCTGATGCCGAGCTTTCTTTTCCTCCTGGTTTGTGTTAAAGTAGACCAGAGGATGCAAGTCAAGGGAGTGCCCGTTTCCCATCTCTAATCTTCGTTGGCCTGAAGTACAAGTCTATAGTCACAGGCATGTTCTGTAGTAGTTTTTCTAAGGTAGACAATGCCCATGAGGAAAATTATATTCTCACTTTAAAACTTTCTTTCCCTTTGGTCTGAAAGGGAGGTTTTTTCTACTTACTGTATACTTCGCTGATGGCGAAGTGAATCTAGCTATGAGATTATTATTTAAGTTCTTATTTTGGCTATGCTATTGCAGAAAAATGTTAGCCATCTCTTTTATAAGGTCTAAAGATGAAATTGTGCATCCTACAGATTCCTTCATAATAGAATTAGTTTCCTATCTTGAAGAGAATAGAGAAATGAAAGAACAAGTTTGGCTTAGAATAGAGAAATGAGGGAGCAAGTCCTAGATCGCTTGCTGACAATAGCAATATCACATGAATACGTAGCAAACCGTTTCAACCATTAGATAACAACCTAAGAAAACATTTACCAGAAGGTCCAATGCCTTCTATAAATTTTAAGAATCATGTATTTGAAAACACCTCTTAAATATCTAACATGGTGTAGTTTGTTTAGCCAGTAAACTTAAGCACAACCATATAAAATGTTTTTAGTTTCTTTCTACCAACAAGTCTAAAACATGTGATACACAGATTCAGGTCACACAAATGAAAATGTATCTTTGATTGATTTTAGCAGCTTAAATTTATGGACAATCTTATCTATAAGCCATTTAAAATAAAACTCAATAAAATTTCCCCATGTGGACATACCAATATGTACACTCATATAATATAGCATAATAGACCAATATAGCAATTTTAATAATAGCTTTTAAAATCTTTAACTCTTTTTGTAGATTGCCAATTGATTTGAATTGCTTTTTCTTTTTAGTAACCTCAGTTAACCATACTTTCTCTCAGTTGGTACTGTTAATACATTATTGGCTTCATCTGTTTACAGAGCCATCCCAAAGTACTGAATACAATAAAAGTGACTGGAAAAAGTCCATAGGAACCTATAGGAGGACAGCTAAACACAGAACCAACAACGCTTTAGTTTTATGAGCAGCAGATCATATATAACTGTGGATGACAAAAGACTTTAAGTCGCCATGTTTAAAATTATAAACTCATCAACCAACAAGAGGCACTTGCTTACTTCACAGTATTTTTGAAAGCACCTGTAGGATTTTACAAGTATTTAACCCTTTAAGCCTCTGGGGCTTTCTCATTAAGATAACTATCATGTCTAGTAACACAAGATCATTAGACTTTTTAATTCTCAAACATTTGTATTAATAGCATTTTCCATTATAGAAACTTAAAGTCTGGTACCACATCACATCTTGACAGTCCTTCTAATATACTCCAAATAGACTGATTAGTTGGTGTCTCTATAAGATGAGAGACATAGGTCCTTCGATTTTTTCAGTTGGGCCCAAACTGGAAAAACCAAAGTCCAGGATTTACTGGAAATTTTAGAGACCAGATTGTTTGAAACTTTGATTTTTTTGAATGCCTGTCAAGAATGCCAAGAAGGCTCAAGATCCAAAATATCTGATTGAAATAAGATTCCTTAAAATCATGACATAACATAGACCAAATTTGATCATTGTTACAAGGTGATTATTCAAATCTTTGAAAATAAGCACATATTTAAATAACCCATAGCTCTTAATAAAAATTCAGCTGTTTTTGAACAATTAGAATTTAACAGACATCAAGAGAACATAATAGATTACTTTAACACATTGCTTTAACAGAGCATCAGAGTTTAATTCTATGTCAAAGAGAAATTGAGCTTCCTGGGATCTTTTGCTGTGAGGTTTCCTTCCTTTACCTTCTTTCATATTGGTGACCATGTTTCTGTGTTTCTGTGTGTAACACATCTTTAAGCATCTTTTGCAGGGCAGGATGAGTGGCAACAAATTCTTTCAGTTTCTGTTTGCTATGAAAAGTCTTAATTTCACCTTCATTCACAAATGAGAGCTTTGCAGGATATGGTATTCTGGCCTGGCAGTTTTTCTCTCTTAGTACCTGGGCTATGTCTCGCCATTCCCTTCTAGCTTGTAGGGTTTCTGATGAGAAGTCTGCTGTGAGTCTAATTGGAGATCCTCTAAGAGTGATCTGACGTTTCTCTCTTGCACCTTTTAGGATCTTTTCTTTATGTTTCACTGTGGTGAGTTTGATTACAACATGTCGTGGTGAGGATCTCTTTTGGTCATGTTTATTAGGGGTTCTATAAGCTTCCTGTACTAAGATGCCTCTGTCCTTCTCCAAACCTGGGAAATTTTCTGCTAGTATCTCACTGAAAATGCCTTCTAATCCTTTCTCCCTCTCCATGCCTTCAGGAACTCCTAGAACCCGAATGTTGGGTTTTTTTAATAGTATCCTGTAGATTCCCGACAATATTTTTTAGATTTCTAATTTCTTCTTCTTTTCTTTGGTTTGCCTGTTTCCTTTCCTGTTCTCTGTCTTCTAAGTCTGATATTCTCTCTTCTGCTTCGCCCATTCTGTTTTTAAGGCTCTCTATTGTGTTTGTCATTTGATCTATTGAACTCTTCATTTCATTATGATTTCTAGTCACTATCAGAGTTTCTTGTTCCACTAGTTGTTTCATTTCATTTTGATTCCTCCTTAATATTTCACTTTCACGAGAGAGATTTTCTATCTTGTCCATTAAGGATTTCTGTAGTTCAAGAATTTGTTTTTGAGAACTTCTTAATGTTCTTATCAATTTTTTGAGATCCGCTTCTTGCATTTCTTCGATCTCATCATCTTCATAATCTTGAATTGGGGTGTCTTTTTCATTTGGGGGCATCATAGTGTCTTCCTTGTTCTTGTTAGCTTGGTTTTTGCGTTTGTTTTTTGGCATGTTGGAGATATTTGGTTTCTTCACTGTGGTGTTTTTTCTTGTTACACTATGGCTCTATATTAAGTGGACTGTCTGCTTTCAGTGGAGCCTTAGAGGCTTGAGATGAGTGTGGACTGAGAGCTGTGTTTGGTTCCTCAGGGTTGAGGGTGTGTCAAAGATGACACTCCCAGGTTAGGTGTGGTAAATCTCTCTTTCTTTTTTTGATTTAAAAGGGAAGTAATTCCGCACAGCTGAACGTAATTGGAGGTAGTTAGCAGGCAAATGATATACCCACAGGAGCCAGAGATCAGAAGCTCTTTCCCAAGGACCACACAGGGAATCTCTGCTGCCCTCAGTGTGGGCTCCAATTCTCCTGCAGTCTCCCACTGGGTTGCCAAGTTAGATGCTAATCTCCTATTATTTCACCCCTCCCCACAGAGTCAGGTTTTTCTCATAGGCTCAGGACTGGTGCAGACCTGAGGTCGCCCTGCTTATGACGTATGTCCAAAATGGCGCCTGCTCTGTCTTGCTCGCCTTTGAGAGGTGAGCGGAGAGAGAGAAACTTGTGTCCGTATCAGTCACGTTTTTTATTTTTTTTCTCTCTCTTCTAGTTAGCCTGGTGAACTTTTCCCCATGGAGTTTCAAGCCTCGTTCCCTCTAGCCTCCTCTTTCCGCTTGCCTGCTGGTACCTCGGGCTATGGAGGTTCGGCTCACCTCGCGTTCCAGCGCTGGTGCGTTGAGTCTACCGCTGGTGTCCCGAACTTGGGCTCCCAGGCTCTCCAGGCAGGTTCACTGTGAATCACTAATTCCGGAAGAGTTTCCTCTGTTGTTTCATCCCCTACTCTTCCTTGACCCTGCAGTATCTCCACTTATATTAAACTTTCTCTCTCCCCGGACTAAGTGTGCTCCCTGCCTATTCCGCCATCTTGCCGCCTCCCTCGCTTTTGGGAGTTCTATACCCTAAGTGCACAGAGATGCAATTTCCAGTAGTTCTGTATGTTGAATGTAGAGAGAAGCTGTTTCCAAGAGTTCTGTAGTCTGAGAGTAGGCATGCGCTGTATGTGGGATTCCTGTAGCCTGAGTGTAGCCGACGCAGCTTATGGGAGATCTATAACCTAGAATTAGAGAGACACATTTTACCGAAGTTCTGTATCAGAGTGTAGGGAGAAGCTGTTGCCAGGAATTCTGTAGCCTATGAGCAGGTATTCGCTATATGCGGGTTTTCTGAATGCTGAATGTGGCATATGCAGCTTATAAGAATTCTATATCTTGAAAGTAGTGAGACACAGATTACCAGTGTTTTATATATGGGTGCAGAGAGATACTGTTTCCAAGAGTTCTGTAGCCTGGCAAGAGTCATACGCAGTAATTGGGATTTCTGTATCCTGAGTGTAGGAGACGCCGCTTCTGGGAGCTCCGCTACCTGGATATAGAGAAAAGCAGTTTACTGGAGTTCTGTATCCTTGTGTAGAGACCAGCTGTTTACTGGAGTTCTGTAGCCTAGAATGAGGCATTCCCTATGTGTGGGTTTTCTGTATGCTTAGTGTAGGAGACGCCGCTTCTGGGAGCTCTGCTACCTGGATATAGAGAGAAGCAGTTTACTGGAGTTCCCTATCCTTGTTGTAGAGAGGAGCTGTTTCCCGGAGTTCTGTATGCTGGAATTAGGCATTCGCTATATGTGTGTATTCTCTATGCTGAATGTAGCAGATGCAGCTTTCGGGAGTTCTATACCCTAAGTGCAGAGAGATGCAGTTTCCAGTAGTTCTGTATGTTGAATGTAGAGAGAAGCTGTTTCCAAGAGTTCTGTAGTCTGAGAGTGGGCATACGCTGTATGTGGGATTCCTGTAGCCTGAGTGTAGCCGACGCAGCTTCTGGGAGATCTGTAACCTAGAATTAGAGAGACACATTTTACCGAAGTTCTGTATCAGAGTGTAGGGAGAAGCTGTTGCCAAGAATTCTGTAGCCTAAGAGCAGGATTTCGCTATACGCGGGTTTGCTGAATGCTGAGTGTGGCAGATGCAGCTTATAAGAATTCTATATCTTGAATGTAGTGAGACACAGTTTACCAGAGTTCTGTGTATTGGTATAGCGTTAAACTTTGTTCCAGAGTTCTGTAGCCTAGCAAGCGGCATACGCAGTAATTGGGATTTCTGTATCCTGAATATAGGAGACGCCGTTTCTGGGAGCTCCGCTACCTGGATATAGAGAGAAGCAGTTTATCGGAGTTCCCTATCCTTGCTGTACAGAGGAGCTGTTTACAGGATTTCTGTATCCTGAAATGAGAAATTCGCTATGTGTGCATATTCTGTATGTTGAGTGTAGCAGATGCTCCTTTTGGGAGTTCTATACCCTATGTGTAGAGAGATGCAGTTTCCAGTAGTTCTGTATGTTGAATGTAGAGAGAAGCTGTTTCCAAGGGTTCTGTAGACTGAGAGTAGGCATACACTGTACATGGAATACCTGTAGCCTTAGTGTAGCCGACGCAGCCTATGGGAGTTCTGTAACCCAGAATTAGAGAAAAACAGTTTACCGAAGTTCTGTATCAGAGTGTAGGGAGAAGCTGTTTCCAAGAATTCTATAGCCTATGAGCAGGTTTTCGTTATACGCGGGTTTTCTGAATGCTGAGTGTGGCAGATGCAGCTTATGGGAGTTCTGTATCTTGAAAGTAGTGAGACACAGATTACCAGTGTTTTATATATTGGTATAGAGAGAAAATGTTTCCAAGAGTTCTGTAGCCTGGCAAGAGGCATACGCAGTAATTGGGATTACCGTATCCTGAGTGTGGGAGACGCAGCTTCTGGGAGCTCCGCTACCTGGATATAGAGAGAAGCAGTTTACCGGAGTTCTGTATCATTTGTGTAGAGAGCAGCTGTTTACTGGAGATCTGTAGCCTGGAATGAGGCATTCCCTATGTGCGGGTTTTCTGTATCCTGAGTATAGGAGACGCCGTTTCTGGGAGCTCCGCTACCTGGATATAGAGAGAACCAGTTTATCGGAGTTCCCTTTCCTTGTTGCACAGAGGATCTGTCTCCAGGAGTTTGTAAAGAGAAACTGTTTCCAAGTGTTCTGTAGCCTAGCAAGAGGCATAGGCAGTAATTGGCATTACTGTATCCTGAGTGTGGGAGACGCCGCATCTGGGAGCTCAGCTATCTGGATATAGAGAGAAGCAGTTTACCGGAGTTCTGTATCCTGTGTGTAGAGAGCAGCTGTTTACTGTAGTTCTGTAGCCTGGAATGAGGCATTCAATATGTGTAGGTTTTCTGTATCCTGAGTATAGGAGACGCCGCTTCTGGGAGCTCCGCTACCTGGATATAGAGAGAAGCAGTTTATCAGAGTTCCCTATCCTTGTTGCACAGTGGAGCTGTTCCAGGAGCTCTGTATCCTGGAATTAGGCATTCGCTATATATGTCTATTCTATCTCCTAATGTAGCAGGTGCAGCTCTTGGGAGTTCTATACCCTAAGTGCACAGAGATGCAGTTTCCAGTAGTTCTGTATGTTGAATGTGGAGAGAAGCTGTTTCCAAGAGTTCTGTAGTCTGAGAGTAGGCATACGCTGTATGTGGGAATCCTGTAGCCTGAGTGCAGCCGACGCAGCTTATGGGAGATCTGTATCCTAGAATTAGAGAGACACATTTTACCAAAGTTCTGTATCAGAGTGTAGGGAGAAGCTGTTGCCAGGAATTCTGTCACCTATGAGCAGGATTTCGCTATACGCGGGTTTTCTGAATGCTGAGTGTGGCAGATGCAGCTTATAAGAATTCTATATCTTGAATGTAGTGAGACACAGTTTACCAGAGTTCTGTATATTGGTATAGAGAGAAACTGTTTTCAAGAGTTCTGTAGCCTAGCAAGGGGCATACGCAGTATTTGGGATTTCTGTATCCTGAATATAGGAGACGCCGTTTCTGGGAGCTCCGCTACCTGGATATAGAGAGAAGCAGTTTATCAGATTTCCCTATCCTTGTTGTACAGAGGAGCTGTTTACAGGATTTCTGTATCCTGGAATGAGGCATTCGCTATGTGTCGGTATTCTGTATGTTGAATGTAGCAGATGCCGATTTTGGGAGTTCTATACCCTATGTGTAGAGAGATGCAGTTTCCAGTAGTTTTGTATGTTGAATGTAGAGAGAAGCTGTTTCCAAGAGTTCTGTAGTCTGAGAGCAGGAATACGCTGTATATGGAATTCCTGCAGCCTGAGTGTAGCCGACGCAGACTATGGGAGATCTGTAACCCAGAATTAGAGAAAACCAGTTTACCGAAGTTCTGTATCAGAGTGTAGGGAGAAGCTGTTTCCAAGAATTCTGTAGCCTCTGAGCAGGTTTTCGTTATACGCGGGTTTTCTGCATGCTGAGTGTGGCAGATGCAGCTTATGGGTGTTCTGTATCTTGAATGTAGTGAGACACAGATTACCAGTATTTTGCATATGGGTGTAAAGAGAAACTGTTTCCAAGAGTTCTGTAGCCTGTCAAGAGGCATACACAGGAATTGGGATTTCTGTATCCTGAGTGTGGGATACGCCGCTTCTGGGAGCTCAGCTATCTGGATATAGAGAGAAGCAGTTTACTGGAGTTCTGTATCCTTTGTGTAGAGAGCAGCTGTTTACTGGAGTTCTGTAGCCTGGAATGAGGCATTCCCTATGTGTGTGTTTTCTGTAAGCTGAGTATAGGAGACGCCGCTTCTGGGAGCTCCGCTACCTGGATATAGAGAGAAGCAGTTTGTCGGAGTTCCCTATCCTTGTTGCAAAGAGGATCTGTTTCCAGGAGTTCTGTATCCTGGAATTAGGCATTCGCTATATGTGTGTATTTTCTATGCTGTATGTAGCAGATGCAGCTTTTGGGAGTTCTATATCTTAAGTGCACAGAAATGCAGTTTCCAATAGTTCTGTATGTTGAATGTAGAGAGAAGCTGTTTCCAAGAATTCTGTAGTCTGAGAGTAGGCATACGATGTATATGGGATTCCTGTAGCCTGAGTGTAACTGATGCAGCTTATGGGAGATGTGTAACCTAGAATTAGTGAGACACATTTTACCGAAGTTCTGTATCAGAGGGGAGGGAGAAGCTGTTTCCAAGAATTCTGTAGCCCTTGAGCAGGTATTCGCTATATGAGGGTTTTCTGAATGCTGAGTGTGGCAGATGCTGCTTATGGGGGTTCTGTATCTTGAATGTAGTGAGACACAGATTACCAGTGTTTTGTATATGTGTGTAGAGAGAAACTGTTTTCAAGAGTTCTGTAGCCTAGCAAGGGACATACGCAGTAATTGCGATTTCTGTATCCTAAGTATAGGAGACGCCGCTTCTGGGAGCTGCGCTACCTGGATATAGAGAGAAGCAGTTTACCGGAGTTCTGCATCCTTTGTGTAGAGAGCAGCTGTTTACTGGAGTTCTGTAGCCTGGAATGAGGCATTCCCTATGTGTGGGTTTTCTGTATCCTGAGTGTAGCTGACGCTGTTTCTGGGAGCCCCGCTACCTGGATATAGAGAGAAGCAGTTTACCGGAGTTCTGTATCCTTTGTGTAGAGAGCAGCTGTTTACTGGAGTTCTGTAGCCTGGATTGAGGCATTCCCTATGGGCAGGTTTTCTGTATGCTGAGTGTAGGAGATGCCGCTTCTGGTAGTTCTGCTACCTAGATATAGAGAGAAGCAGTTTATCAGAGTTCCCTGTCCTTGCTGTAGAGAGGAGCTTTTTCCCGGAATTCTGTATCCTGGAGTTAGGCATTCGCTATATGTGGGTATTCTCTATGCTGAATGTAGCAGATGCAGCTTTTGGGAGTTCTATACCCTAAGTGTAGAGAGATGCAGTTTCCATTAGTTCTGTATGTTGAATGCAGAGAGAAGCTGTTTCCAAGTGTTCTGTAATCTGAGAGTAGGCATACATTGTTTGTGGGATTCCTGAAGCCTGAGTGTAGCTGACGCATCTTATAGGAGATCTGTAACCTAGAATTAGAGAGACACATTTTACCGAAGTTCTGTATCAGAGTGTAGGGAGAAGCTGTTGCCAGGAATTCTGTAGCCTATGAGCAGGTTTTCGCTATACGCGGGTTTTCTGAAACCTGAGTGTGGCAGAAGCAGCTTATAGGAATTCTGTATCTTGAATGTAGTGAGACACAGTTTACCAGAGTTCTGTATATTGGTATAGAGAGAAACTGTTTTCAAGAGTTCTGTAGCCTAGCAAGGGGCATACGCAGTAATTCGGATTTCTGTATCCTGAGTATAGGAGACGCCGTTTCTGGGAGCTCCGCTACATGCATATAGAGAGAAGCAGTTTATCAGAGTTCCCTATCCTTGTTGTACAGAGGAGCTGTTTCCAGGAGTTCTGTATCCTGGAACGAGGCATTCGCTATAGGTGGGTATTCTGTATGTTGAGTGTAGCAGATGCCGCTTTTGGGAGTTCTATACCCTATGTGTAGAGAGATGCAGTTTCCAGTAGTTCTGTATGTTGAATGTAGAGAGAAGCTGTTTCCAAGAGTTCTGTAGTGTGAGAGTAGGCATACGCTGTATATGGAATTCCTGTAGCCTGAGTGTAGCCGACATAGCCTATGGGAGATCCGTAACCCAGAATTAGAGAAAAACAGTTTACCGAAGTTCTGTATCAGTGTAGGGCGAAGCTGTTTCCAAGAATTCTGTAGCCTCTGAGCAGGTTTTCGTTATACGCGGGTTTTCTGAATGCTGAGTGTGGCAGATGCAGCTTATGGGAGTTCTGTATCTTGAACTTAGTGAGACAGATATTACCAGTGTTTTGCATATGGGTGTAAAGAGATACTGTTTCCAAGAGTTCTGTAACCTGGCAAGTGGCATACGCAGTAATTGGGATTTCTGTATCCTGAGTGTAGGAGACGCCGCTTCTGGGAGCTCTGCTACCTGGATATAGAGAGAAGCAGTTTACCGGAGTTCTGTATCCTTTGTGTAGAGAGCAGCTGTTTACTGTAGTTCTGTAGCCTGGAATGAGGCATTCCCTATGTGAGGGTTTTCTGTATCCTGAGTGTAGGTGACGCTGTTTCTGGGAGCTCCACTACCTGGATATAGAGAGAAGCAGTTTACCGGAGTTCTCTATCCTTTGTGTAGGGAGCAGCTGTTTACTGGATTTCTGTAGCCTGAATTGAGGCATTCCCTATGGCAGGTTTTCTGTATGCTGAGTGTAGGAGACGCCGCTTCTCGGAGCTCTGCTACATGGATATACAGAGAAGCAATTTACCGGAGTTCCCTATCCTTGCTGTAGAGAGGAGCTGTTTCCCGGAGTTCTGTATCCTGGAATTAGGCATTCGCTATATGTGGGTATTCTCTATGCTGAATGTAGCAGATGCAGCTTTTGGGAGTTCTATACCCTAAGTGCTGAGAGATGCAGTTTCCAGTATTTCTGTATGTTGAATGTAGAGACAAGCTGTTTCCAAGTGTTCTGTAGTCAGAGGGTAGGCATGCACAGTATATGTTATTCCTGTAGCGTGAGTGTATCTGACGCAGCTTATGGGAGATCTGTAACCTAGAATTAGTTAGACACATTTTACCAAAGTTCTGTATCAGAGTGTAGGAGAAGCTGTTGCCAGGAATTCTGTAGCCTATGAGCAGGTATTCGCTATACGCGGGTTTTCTGAATGCTGAAAGTGGCAGATGCAGCTTATGGGAGTTCTGTATCTTGAATGTAGTGAGACACAGATTAACAGTATTTTATATATGGGTGCAGAGAGATACTATTTCCAAGAGTTCTGTATCCTGGCAAGAGGCATACGCAGTAATTGGGATTTCTGTATCCTGAGTGTAGGAGACGCCGATTCTGGGAGCTCCACTACCTGGATATAGAGAGAAGGATTTTACAGGAGTTCTGTATTCTTTGTGTAGAGAGCAGCTGTTTACTGGAGTTCTGTAGCCTGGAATGAGGCATTCCCTATGTGTGGGTTTTCTGTATCCTGAGTGTAGCTGACGCCGCTTCTGGGAGCTCTGCTACCTGGATATAGAGAGAAGCAGTTTACCGGAGTTCTGTATCCTTTGTGTAGAGAGCAGCTGTTTACTGGAGTTCTGTAGCCTGGATTGAGGCATTCCCTATGGGCAGGTTTTCTGTATGCTGAGTGTAGGAGATGCCGCTTCTGGTAGTTCTGCTACCTAGATATAGAGAGAAGCAGTTTATCAGAGTTCCCTGTCCTTGCTGTAGAGAGGAGCTTTTTCCCGGAATTCTGTATCCTGGAGTTAGGCATTCGCTATATGTGGGTATTCTCTATGCTGAATGTAGCAGATGCAGCTTTTGGGAGTTCTATACCCTAAGTGTAGAGAGATGCAGTTTCCATTAGTTCTGTATGTTGAATGCAGAGAGAAGCTGTTTCCAAGTGTTCTGTAATCTGAGAGTAGGCATACATTGTTTGTGGGATTCCTGAAGCCTGAGTGTAGCTGACGCATCTTATAGGAGATCTGTAACCTAGAATTAGAGAGACACATTTTACCGAAGTTCTGTATCAGAGTGTAGGGAGAAGCTGTTGCCAGGAATTCTGTAGCCTATGAGCAGGTTTTCGCTATACGCGGGTTTTCTGAAACCTGAGTGTGGCAGAAGCAGCTTATAGGAATTCTGTATCTTGAATGTAGTGAGACACAGTTTACCAGAGTTCTGTATATTGGTATAGAGAGAAACTGTTTTCAAGAGTTCTGTAGCCTAGCAAGGGGCATATGAAGTAATTGGGATTTCTGTATCCTGAGTATAGGAGACGCCGTTTCTGGGAGCTCCGCTACATGGATATAGAGAGAAGCAGTTTATCAGAGTTCCCTATCCTTGTTGTACAGAGGAGCTGTTTCCAGGAGTTCTGTATCCTGGAACGAGGCATTCGCTATAGGTGGGTATTCTGTATGTTGAGTGTAGCAGATGCCGCTTTTGGGAGTTCTATACCCTATGTGTAGAGAGATGCAGTTTCCAGTAGTTCTGTATGTTGAATGTAGAGAGAAGCTGTTTCCAAGAGTTCTGTAGTGTGAGAGTAGGCATACGCTGTATATGGAATTCCTGTAGCCTGAGTGTAGCCGACATAGCCTATGGGAGATCCGTAACCCAGAATTAGAGAAAAACAGTTTACCGAAGTTCTGTATCAGTGTAGGGCGAAGCTGTTTCCAAGAATTCTGTAGCCTCTGAGCAGGTTTTCGTTATACGCGGGTTTTCTGAATGCTGAGTGTGGCAGATGCAGCTTATGGGAGTTCTGTATCTTGAACTTAGTGAGACAGATATTACCAGTGTTTTGCATATGGGTGTAAAGAGATACTGTTTCCAAGAGTTCTGTAACCTGGCAAGTGGCATACGCAGTAATTGGGATTTCTGTATCCTGAGTGTAGGAGACGCCGCTTCTGGGAGCTCTGCTACCTGGATATAGAGAGAAGCAGTTTACCGGAGTTCTGTATCCTTTGTGTAGAGAGCAGCTGTTTACTGTAGTTCTGTAGCCTGGAATGAGGCATTCCCTATGTGAGGGTTTTCTGTATCCTGAGTGTAGGTGACGCTGTTTCTGGGAGCTCCACTACCTGGATATAGAGAGAAGCAGTTTACCGGAGTTCTCTATCCTTTGTGTAGGGAGCAGCTGTTTACTGGATTTCTGTAGCCTGAATTGAGGCATTCCCTATGGCAGGTTTTCTGTATGCTGAGTGTAGGAGACGCCGCTTCTCGGAGCTCTGCTACATGGATATACAGAGAAGCAATTTACCGGAGTTCCCTATCCTTGCTGTAGAGAGGAGCTGTTTCCCGGAGTTCTGTATCCTGGAATTAGGCATTCGCTATATGTGGGTATTCTCTATGCTGAATGTAGCAGATGCAGCTTTTGGGAGTTCTATACCCTAAGTGCTGAGAGATGCAGTTTCCAGTATTTCTGTATGTTGAATGTAGAGACAAGCTGTTTCCAAGTGTTCTGTAGTCAGAGGGTAGGCATGCACAGTATATGTTATTCCTGTAGCGTGAGTGTATCTGACGCAGCTTATGGGAGATCTGTAACCTAGAATTAGTTAGACACATTTTACCAAAGTTCTGTATCAGAGTGTAGGAGAAGCTGTTGCCAGGAATTCTGTAGCCTATGAGCAGGTATTCGCTATACGCGGGTTTTCTGAATGCTGAAAGTGGCAGATGCAGCTTATGGGAGTTCTGTATCTTGAATGTAGTGAGACACAGATTAACAGTATTTTATATATGGGTGCAGAGAGATACTATTTCCAAGAGTTCTGTATCCTGGCAAGAGGCATACGCAGTAATTGGGATTTCGGTATCCTGAGTGTAGGAGACGCCGATTCTGGGAGCTCCACTACCTGGATATAGAGAGAAGGATTTTACAGGAGTTCTGTATTCTTTGTGTAGAGAGCAGCTGTTTACTGGAGTTCTGTAGCCTGGAATGAGGCATTCCCTATGGGCAGGTTTTCTGTATGATGAGTGTAGGAGACGCCGCTTCTGGGAGCTCTGCTACCTGGATATAGAGAGAAGCAGTTTACCGGAGTTCCCTATCCTTGCTGTAGAGAGGAGCTGTTTCCTGGAGTTCTGTATGCTGGAATTAGGCATTCGTTATATGTGGGTATTCTCTATGCTGAATGTAGGGGATGCAGCTTTTGGGAGTTCTATACCCTAAGTTCAGAGAGATGCAGTTTCCAGTAGTTCTGTATGTTGAATGTAGAGAGAAGCTGTTTCCAAGAGTTCTGTAGTCTGAGAGCAGGCATACGCTGTATGTGGGATTCCTGTAGCCTGAGTGTATCTGACGCAGCTTATGGGAGAACTGTAACCTAGAATTAGAGAGACACATTTTACCGTAGATCTGTATCAGAGTGTAGGGAGAAGCTGTTTCCAGGAATTCTGTAGCCTATGAGCAGGTGTTCGCTATACGCGGGTTTTCTGAATGCTGAGTGTGGCAGAGGCAGCTTATGGGAGTTCTGTATCTTGAATATATTGAGACACAGATTACCACTGTTCTGTATATGGGTGTAAAGAGAAACTGTTTCCAAGAGTTCTGTAGCTTGGCAAGAGGCATACGCAGTATTTGGGATTACTGTATCCTGAGTGTGGGAGACACCGATTCTGGGTGCTCCACTATCTGGATATAGAGAGAAGCAGTTTTCCAGAGTTCTGTATCCTTTGTGTAGAGAGCAGATGTTTACTGGAGTACTGTAGCCTGGAATGAGGCATTCCCTACGTGCGGGTTTTCTGTATCCTGAGTGTAGGTGACGCTGTTTCTGGGAGCTTCACTACCTGGATATAGAGAGAAGCAGTTTACCGGAGTTCTCTATCCTTTGTGTAGGGAGCAGCTGTTTACTGGAGTTCTGTAGCCTGCATTGAGGGATTCACTATGGGCAGGTTTTCTGTATGCTGAGTATAGGAGACACCGCTTCTCGGAGCTCTGCTACCTGGATATAGAGTGAAGCAGTTTACCGGAGTTCTGTATCCTGTGTGTAGAGAGGAGCTGTTTACTGGAGTTCTGTAGCCTGGAATGAGGCATTCCCTAGGTACGGGTTTTCTGTATCCTGAGTGTAGGTGACGCTGTTTCTGGGAGCTCCGCTACCTGCATATAGAGAGTAGCAGTTTACCGGAGTTCCCTATCCTTGTTGTAGAGAGGAGCTGTTTCCCGGAATTCTGTATCCTGGAATGAGGCATTCGCTATGTGTGGGTATTCTGTATGTTTAGTGTAGCAGATGCCGCTTTTGGGAGTTCTATACCCCATGTGTAGAGAGATGCATTTTCCAGTAGTTCTGTATATTGAATGTAGAGAGAAGCTGTTTCCAAGGGTTCTGTAGCCTGGCAAGAGGCATATGCAGTAATTGGGATTTCTCTATCCTCAGTGTGGGAGATGGGGCTTCTGGGAGTTCCGCTACCTGGATATAGAGAGAAGCAGTTTACCGGAGTTCTGTATCCTTTGTGTAGAGAGCAGCTGTTTACTGCAGTTCAGTAGCCTGGAATGAGGCATTCCCTATGGGCAGGTTTTCTGTATGCTGAGTGTAGGAGACGCCGCTTCTGGGAGCTCCGGTTCCTGGATATAGAGAGAAGCAGTTTACCGGAGTTCCCTATCCTTGCTGTAGTGTGGAGCTGTTTTCCGGTGTTCTGTATCCTGGAATTAGGCATTCACTATATGTGTGCATTCTCTATGCTGAATGTAGCAGATGCAGCTTTCGGGAGTTCTATACCCTAAGTGCAGAGAGATGCAGTTTCCAGTAGTTCTGTATGTTGAATGTAGAGAGAAGCTGTTTCCAAGAGTTCTGTAGTCTGAGTGTAGGCATACGCTGTATGTGGGATTCCTGTAGCCTGAGTGTAGCCGACGCAGCTTATGGGAGATCTGTAACCTAGAATTAGAGAGACACATTTTACCGAAGTTCTCTATCAGAGTGTAGGGAGAAGCTGTTTCCAGGAATTCTGTAGCCTATGAGCAGGTTTTCGCTATACGCGGGTTTTCCGAAACCTGAGTGTGGCAGATGCAGCTTATAAGAATTCTATATCTTGAATGTAGTGAGACACAGTTTACCAGAGTTCTGTATATTGGTATAGAGAGAAACTGTTTTCAAGAGTTCTGTAGCCTAGCAAGGGCCATATGCATTAATTGCGATTTCTGTATCCTGAGTATAGGAGACGCCGCTTCTGGGAGCTCCGCTACATGGATATAGAGAGAATCAGTTTATCGGAGTTCCCTATCCTTGTTGTAGAGAGGAGCTGTTTACAGGATTTCTGTATCCTGGAACGAGGCATTCGCTATAGGTGGGTATTCTGTATGTTGAGTGTAGCAGATGCCGCTTTTGGGAGTTCTATACCCTATGTGAAGAGAGATGCAGTTTCCATTAGTTCTGTATGTTGAATGTAGAGAGAAGCTGTTTCCAAGAGTTCTGTAGTCTGAGAGTAGGCATACACTGTATATGGGATTCCTGTAGCCTGAGTGTATCTGACGCAGCTTATGGGAGATCTGTAACCTAGAATTAGAGAAAAACAGTTTACCGAAGTTCTGTATCAGAGTGTAGGGAGAAGCTGTTGCCAGGAATTCTGTAGCCTATGAGCAGGTATTCGCTATACGCGGGTTTTCTCAATGCTGAGTGTGGCAGATGCAGCTTATGGGAGTTCTGTATCTTGAATGTAGTGAGACACTGATTACCAGTGTTTTGTATATTGGTATAGAGATATACTGTTTCCAAGAGTTCTGTAGCCTGGCAAGAGGCATACGCAGTAATTGGGATTTCTGTATCCTGAGTGTAGGAGACGCCGCTTCTGTGAACTCTGCTACCTGCATATAGAGAGAAGCAGTTTACCGGAGTTCTGTATCATTTGTGTAGAGAGCAGCTGTTTACTGGAGTTCTGTAGCCTGGAATGAGGCATTCCCTATGTGTGGGTTTTCTGTATGCTGAGTGTAGGAGTCGCATCTTCTAGGAGCTCTGCTACCTGGATATAGAGAGAAGCAGTTTACCGGAGTCCCCTATCCTTGTTGTAGACAGGAGGTGTTTCCCGGAGTTCTGTATCCTGGAATTAGGCATTCGCTATAAGTGGGTATTCTCTATGCTGAATGTAGCAGATGCAGCTTTTGGGAGTTCTATACCCTAAGTGCAGAGAGATGCAGTTTCCAGTAGTTCTGTATGTTGAATGTAGAGAGAAGCTTTTTCCAAGAGTTCTGTAGTCTGAGAGTAGGCATATGATGTATATGGGATTCCTGTAGCCTGAGGGTAGCCGACGCAGCTTATGGGAGATCTGTAACCTAGAATTAGAGAGACACATTTTACCGAAGTTCTGTATCAGAGTGTAGGGAGAAGCTGTTTCCAGGAATTCTATAGCCTATGAGCAGGTTTTCAATATAGGCGGGTTTTCTGAATGCTGAGTGTGGCAGATGCAGCTTATGGGAGTTCTGTATCTTGAATGTATTGAGAAACAGATTACCAGTGTTCTGTATATGGGTGTAAGGAGAAACTGTTTCCAAGAGTTCTATAGCCTGGCAAGAGGCATACGCAGTAATTGGGATTAATGTATCCTGTGTGTGGGAGACGCTGCTTCTGGGAGCTCTGCTACCTGGATATAGAGAGAAGCAGTTTACCGGAGTTCCCTATCCTTGCTGTAGAGAGGAGCTGTTTCCCGGAGTTCTGTATCCTGGAATTAGGCATTCGCTATATGTGGGTATTATCTATGCTGAATGTAGCAGATGCAGCTTTCGGGAGTTCTATACCCTAAGTGCAGAGAGATGCAGTTTCCAGTAGTTCTGTATGTTGAATATAGAGAGAAGCTGTTTCAAAGAGTTCTGTTGTCTGAGAGTAGGCATACGCTGTATATGGGAATCCTGTAGCCTGAGTGTAGCTGACACAGCTTAGGGGAGATCTGTAACCTAGAATTAGAGAGACACATTTTACCAAACTTCTGTATCAGAGTGTAGGGAGAAGCTGTTGCCAGGAATTCTGTAGCCTATGAGCAGGTTTTCGCTATAAGCGGGTTTTCTGAATGCTGAGTGTGGCAGATGCAGCTTATGGGATTTCTGTATCTTGAATGTAGTGAGACAGAGATTACCAGAGTTCTGTATATTGGTATAGAGAGATACTGTTTCCAAGAGTTCTGTATCCTAGCAAGAGGCATACGCAGTAATTGGGATTTCTGTATCCTGAGTGTAGGTGACGCCACTTCTGGGAGCTCTGCTACCTGGATATAGAGAGAAGCAGTTTACCGGAGTTTTGTATCGTTTGTGTAGAGAGCAGCTGTTTACTGGAGTTCTGTAGCCTGGAATGAGGCATTCCCTATGTGTGGGTTTTCTGTATGCTGAGTGTAGGAGATGCCGCTTCTAGGAGCTCTGCTACCTGGATATAGAGAGAAACAGTTTACCGGAGTTCTGTATCCTTTGTGAAGAGAGGAGCTGTTTCCCGGAGTTCTGTATACTGGAATGAGGCATTCACTATGTGTGGGTATTGTGTATGCTGAGTGTAGCAGATGCCGCTTTTCGGAGTTCTATATCCTATGTGTAGAAAGATGCAGTTTCCAGTAGTTCTGTATGTTGAATGTAGAGAGAAGCTGTTTCCAAGAGTTCTGTAGTCTGAGAGTAGGCATACGCTGTATATGGAATTCCTGTAGCCTGAGTGTAGCCTACGCAGCCTATGGGAGATCTGTAACCCAGAATTAAAGAAAAACAGTTTACCGAAGTTCTGTATCACAGTGTAGGGAGAAGCTGTTTCCAAGAATTCTGTAGCCTCTGAGCAGGTTTTCGTTATACGCGGGTTTTCTGAATGCTGAGTGTGGCAGAGGCAGCTTATGGGAGTTCTGTATCTTGAATGTAGTGAGACACAGATTACCAGTGTTCTGTATATGGGTGTAAAGAGAAACTGTGTCCAAGAGTTCTGTAGCCTGGCAAGAGGCATACGCAGTAATTGGGATTAATGTATCCTGAGTGTGGGAAACGCCGCTTCTGGGAGCTCCGCTATCTGGATATAGAGAGAAGCAGTTTACCGGGGTTCTGTATCCTTTGTGTAGAGAGCAGCTGTTTACTGGAGTTCTGTAGCCTGGATAGAGGCATTCCCTGTGGGCAGGTTTTCTGTATGATGAGTGTAGGTGACGCCGCGTCTGGGAGCTCTTCTACCTGGATATAGAGAGAAGCAGTTTACCGGAGTTCCCTATCCTTGTTGTAGAGAGGAGCTGTTTCCCGGAGTTTGTATCTTGGAATTAGACATTCGCTATTTGTGGGTATTCTCTATGCTGAATGTAGCAGATGCAGCTTTCGGGCTTTCTATACCCTAAGTGTAGAGAGATGCAGTTTCCATTAGTTCTGTATGTTGAATGCAGAGAGAAGCTGTTTCCAAGTGTTCTGTAATCTGAGAGTAGGCATACATTGTTTGTGGGATTCCTGAAGCCTGAGTGTAGCTGACGCATCTTATAGGAGATCTGTAACCTAGAATTAGAGAGACACATTTTACCGAAGTTCTGTATCAGAGTGTAGGGAGAAGCTGTTGCCAGGAATTCTATAGCCTATGAGCAGGTTTTCGCTATACGCGGGTTTTCTGAAACCTGAGTGTGGCAGAAGCAGCTTATAGGAATTCTTTATCTTGAATGTAGTGAGACACAGTTTACCAGAGTTCTGTATATTGGTATAGAGAGAAACTGTTTTCAAGAGTTCTGTAGCCTAGCAAGGGGCATATGAAGTAATTGGGATTTCTGTATCCTGAGTATAGGAGACGCCGTTTCTGGGAGCTCCGCTACATGGATATAGAGAGAAGCAGTTTATCAGAGTTCCCTATCCTTGTTGTACAGAGGAGCTGTTTCCAGGAGTTCTGTATCCTGGAACGAGGCATTCGCTATAGGTGGGTATTCTGTATGTTGAGTGTAGCAGATGCCGCTTTTGGGAGTTCTATACCCTATGTGAAGAGAGATGCAGTTTCCATTAGTTCTGTATGTTGAATGTAGAGAGAAGCTGTTTCCAAGAGTTCTGTAGTCTGAGAGTAGGCATACACTGTATATGGGATTCCTGTAGCCTGAGTGTATCTGACGCAGCTTATGGGAGATCTGTAACCTAGAATTGGAGAAAAGCAGTTTACCGAAGTTCTGTATCAGAGTGTAGGGAGAAGCTGTTGCCAGGAATTCTGTAGCCTCTGAGCAGGTTTTTGCTATATGCGGGTTTTCTGAATGCTGAGTGTGGCAGAGGCAGCTTATGGGAGTTCTGTATCTTGAATGTATTGAAACACAGATTACCAGTGTTTTGTATATTGGTATAGAGAGATACTGTTTCCAAGAGTTCTGTAGCCTGGCAAGAGGCATACGCAGTAATTTTGATTTCTGTATCCTGAGTGTAGGAGACGCCGCTTCTGTGAGCTCCGCTACCTGCATATAGAGAGAAGCAGTTTACCGGGGTTCTGTATCCTTTGTGTAGAGAGCAGCTGTTTACTGGAGTTCTGTAGCCTGGAATGAGGCATTCCCTATGTGTGGGTTTTCTGTATGCTGAGTGTAGGAGTCGCAGCTTCTAGGAGCTCTGCTACCTGGATATAGAGAGAAGCAGTTTACCGGAGTTCCCTATCCTTGTTGTAGACAGGAGTTGTTTCCCGGAGTTCTGTATCCTGGAATTAGGCATTCGCTATAAGTGGGTATTCTCTATGCTGAATGTAGCAGATGCAGCTTTGGGGAGTTCTATACCCTAAGTGCAGAGAGATGCAGTTTCCAGTAGTTCTGTATGTTGAATGTAGAGAGAAGCTGTTTCCAAGAGTTCTGTAGTCTGAGAGTAGGCATATGATGTATATGGGATTCCTGTAGCCTGAGTGTAGCCGACGCAGCTTATGGGAGATCTGTAACCTAGAATTAGAGAGACACATTTTACCGAAGTTCTGTATCAGAGTGTAGGGAGAAGCTGTTTCCAGGAATTCTATAGCCCATGAGCAGGTTTTCACTATAGGCGGGTTTTCTGAATGCTGAGTGTGGCAGATGCAGCTTATGGGAGTTCTGTATCTTGAATATATTGAGAAACAGATTACCAGTGTTCTGTATATGGGTGTAAAGAGAAACTGTTTCCAAGAGTTCTATAGCCTGGCAAGAGGCATACGCAGTAATTGGGATTAATGTATCCTGTGTGTGGGAGACGCTGCTTCTGGGAGCTCTGCTACCTGGATATAGAGAGAAGCAGTTTACCGGAGTTCCCTATCCTTGCTGTAGAGAGGAGCTGTTTCCCGGAGTTCTGTATCCTGGAATTAGGCATTCGCTATATGTGGGTATTCTCTATGCTGAATGTAGCAGATGCAGCTTTCGGGAGTTCTATACCCTAAGTGCAGAGAGATGCAGTTTCCAGTAGTTCTGTATGTTGAATATAGAGAGAAGCTGTTTCAAAGAGTTCTGTTGTCTGAGAGTAGGCATACGCTGTATATGGGAATCCTGTAGCCTGAGTGTAGCTGACACAGCTTAGGGGAGATCTGTAACCTAGAATTAGAGAGACACATTTACCGAACTTCTGTATCAGAGTGTAGGGAGAAGCTGTTGCCAGGAATTCTGTAGCCTATGAGCAGGTTTTCACTATAAGCGGGTTTTCTGAATGCTGAGTGTGGCAGATGCAGCTTATGGGAGTTCTGTATCTTGAATGTAGTGAGACAGAGATTACCAGAGTTCTGTATATTGGTATAGAGAGAAACTGTTTTGAAGAGTTCTGTATCCTAGCAAGAGGCATACGCAGTAATTGGGATTTCTGTATCCTGAGTGTAGGTGACGCCACTTCTGGGAGCTCTGCTACCTGGATATAGAGAGAAGCAGTTTACCGGAGTTTTGTATCGTTTGTGTAGAGAGCAGCTGTTTACTGGAGTTCTGTAGCCTGGAATGAGGCATTCCCTATGTGTGGGTTTTCTGTATGCTGAGTGTAGGAGATGCCGCTTCTAGGAGCTCTGCTACCTGGATATAGAGAGAAACAGTTTACCGGAGTTCTGTATCCTTTGTGAAGAGAGGAGCTGTTTCCCGGAGTTCTGTATACTGGAATGAGGCATTCACTATGTGTGGGTATTCTGTATGCTGAGTGTAGCAGATGCCGCTTTTCGGAGTTCTATATCCTATGTGTAGAAAGATGCAGTTTCCAGTAGTTCTGTATGTTGAATGTAGAGAGAAGCTGTTTCCAAGAGTTCTGTAGTCTGAGAGTAGGCATACGCTGTATATGGAATTCCTGTAGCCTGAGTGTAGCCGACGCAGCCTATGGGAGATCTGTAACCCAGAATTAGAGAAAAACAGTTTACCGAATTTCTGTATCACAGTGTAGGGAGAAGCTGTTTCCAAGAATTCTGTAGCCTCTGAGCAGGTTTTCGTTATACGCGGGTTTTCTGAATGCTGAGTGTGGCAGAGGCAGCTTATGGGAGTTCTGTATCTTGAATGTAGTGAGACACAGATTACCAGTGTTCTGTATATGGGTGTAAAGAGAAACTGTGTCCAAGAGTTCTGTAGCCTGGCAAGAGGCATACGCAGTAATTGGGATTACTGTATCCTGAGTGTGGGAAACGCCGCTTCTGGGAGCTCCGCTATCTGGATATAGAGAGAAGCAGTTTACCGGGGTTCTGTATCCTTTGTGTAGAGAGCAGCTGTTTATTGGAGTTCTGTAGCCTGGATAGAGGCATTCCCTGTGGGCAGGTTTTCTGTATGATGAGTGTAGGTGACGGCGCGTCTGGGAGCTCTTCTACCTGGATATAGAGAGAAGCAGTTTCCATTAGTTCTGTATGTTGAATGCAGAGAGAAGCTGTTTCCAAGTGTTCTGTAATCTGAGAGTAGGCATACATTGTTTGTGGGATTCCTGAAGCCTGAGTGTAGCTGACGCAGCTTATGGGAGATCTGTAACCTAGAATTAGAGAGACACATTTTACCGAAGTTCTGTATCAGAGTGTAGGGAGAAGCTGTTGCCAGGAATTATGAAACCTATGAGCTATAAGCGGGTTTTCTGAAACCTGAGTGTGGCAGAAGCAGCTTATAGGAATTCTGTTCTTGAATGTAGTGAGACACAGTTTACCAGAGTTCTGTATATTGGTATAGAGAGAAACTGTTTTCAAGAGTTCTGTAGCCTAGCAAGGGGCATATGAAGTAATTGGGATTTCTGTATCCTGAGTATAGGAGACGCCGTTTCTGGGAGCTCCGCTACATGGATATAGAGAGAAGCAGTTTATCAGAGTTCCCTATCCTTGTTGTACAGAGGAGCTGTTTCCAGGATTTCTGTATCCTGGAACGAGGCATTCGCTATAGGTGGGTATTCTGTATGTTGAGTGTAGCAGATGCCGCTTTTGGGAGTTCTATACCCTATGTGTAGAGAGATGCAGTTTCCAGTAGTTCTGTATGTTGAATGTAGAGAGAAGCTGTTTCCAAGAGTTCTGTAGTCTGAGAGTAGGCATATGCTGTATTTGGAATTCCAGTAGCCTGAGTGTAGCCGACATAGCCTATGGGAGATCTGTAACCCAGAATTAGAGTTTACCGAAGTTCTGTATCAGTGTAGGGCGAAGCTGTTTCCAAGAATTCTGTAGCCTCTGAGCAGGTTTTCGTTATACGCGGGTTTTCTGAATGCTGAGTGTGGCAGATGCAGCTTATGGGAGTTCTGTATCTTGAACTTAGTGAGACAGATATTACCAGTGTTTTGCATATGGGTGTAAAGAGATACTGTTTCCAAGAGTTCTGTAACCTGGCAAGTGGCATACGCAGTAATTGGGATTTCTGTATCCTGAGTGTAGGAGACGCCGCTTCTGGGAGCTCTGCTACCTGGATATAGAGAGAAGCAGTTTACCGGAGTTCTGTATCCTTTGTGTAGAGAGCAGCTGTTTACTGGAGTTCTGTAGCCTGGAATGAGGCATTCCCTACGTGCGGGTTTTCTGTATCCTGAGTGTAGGTGACGCTGTTTCTGGGAGCTCCACTACCTGGATATAGAGAGAAGCAGTTTACCGGAGTTCTCTATCCTTTGTGTAGGGAGCAGCTGTTTACTGGATTTCTGTAGCCTGAATTGAGGCATTCCCTATGGGCAGGTTTTCTGTATGCTGAGTGTAGGAGACGCCGCTTCTCGGAGCTCTGCTACATGGATATACAGAGAAGCAATTTACCGGAGTTCCCTATCCTTGCTGTAGAGAGGAGCTGTTTCCCGGAGTTCTGTATCCTGGAATTAGGCATTCGCTATATGTGGGTATTCTCTATGCTGAATGTAGCAGATGCAGCTTTTGGGAGTTCTATACCCTAAGTGCTGAGAGATGCAGTTTCCAGTATTTCTGTATGTTGAATGTAGAGACAAGCTGTTTCCAAGTGTTCTGTAGTCAGAGGGTAGGCATGCACAGTATATGTTATTCCTGTAGCGTGAGTGTATCTGACGCAGCTTATGGGAGATCTGTAACCTAGAATTAGTTAGACACATTTTACCAAAGTTCTGTATCAGAGTGTAGGAGAAGCTGTTGCCAGGAATTCTGTAGCCTATGAGCAGGTATTCGCTATACGCGGGTTTTCTGAATGCTGAAAGTGGCAGATGCAGCTTATGGGAGTTCTGTATCTTGAATGTAGTGAGACACAGATTAACAGTATTTTATATATGGGTGCAGAGAGATACTATTTCCAAGAGTTCTGTATCCTGGCAAGAGGCATACGCAGTAATTGGGATTTCTGTATCCTGAGTGTAGGAGACGCCGATTCTGGGAGCTCCACTACCTGGATATAGAGAGAAGGATTTTACAGGAGTTCTGTATTCTTTGTGTAGAGAGCAGCTGTTTACTGGAGTTCTGTAGCCTGGAATGAGGCATTCCCTATGGGCAGGTTTTCTGTATGATGAGTGTAGGAGACGCCGCTTCTGGGAGCTCTGCTACCTGGATATAGAGAGAAGCAGTTTACCAGAGTTCCCTATCCTTGCTGTAGAGAGGAGCTGTTTCCTGGAGTTCTGTATGCTGGAATTAGGCATTCGTTATATTTGGGTATTCTCTATGCTGAATGTAGGGGATGCAGCTTTTGGGAGTTCTATACCCTAAGTTCAGAGAGATGCAGTTTCCAGTAGTTCTGTATGTTGAATGTAGAGAGAAGCTGTTTCCAAGAGTTCTGTAGTCTGAGAGCAGGCATACGCTGTATGTGGGATTCCTGTAGCCTGAGTGTATCTGACGCAGCTTATGGGAGAACTGTAACCTAGAATTAGAGAGACACATTTTACCGTAGATCTGTATCAGAGTGTAGGGAGAAGCTGTTTCCAGGAATTCTGTAGCCTATGAGCAGGTGTTCGCTATACGCGGGTTTTCTGAATGCTGAGTGTGGCAGAGGCAGCTTATGGGAGTTCTGTATCTTGAATATATTGAGACACAGATTACCACTGTTCTGTATATGGGTGTAAAGAGAAACTGTGTCCAAGAGTTCTGTAGCTTGGCAAGAGGCATACGCAGTATTTGGGATTACTGTATCCTGAGTGTGGGAGACACCGATTCTGGGTGCTCCACTATCTGGATATAGAGAGAAGCAGTTTTCCAGAGTTCTGTATCCTTTGTGTAGAGAGCAGCTGTTTACTGGAGTACTGTAGCCTGGAATGAGGCATTCCCTACGTGCGGGTTTTCTGTATCCTGAGTGTAGGTGACGCTGTTTCTGGGAGCTCCACTACCTGGATATAGAGAGAAGCAGTTTACCGGAGTTCTCTATCCTTTGTGTAGGGAGCAGCTGTTTACTGGAGTTCTGTAGCCTGCATTGAGGGATTCACTATGGGCAGGTTTTCTGTATGCTGAGTATAGGAGACACCGCTTCTCGGAGCTCTGCTACCTGGATATAGAGTGAAGCAGTTTACCGGAGTTCTGTATCCTGTGTGTAGAGAGGAGCTGTTTACTGGAGTTCTGTAGCCTGGAATGAGGCATTCCCTAGGTACGGGTTTTCTGTATCCTGAGTGTAGGTGACGCTGTTTCTGGGAGCTCCGCTACCTGCATATAGAGAGTAGCAGTTTACCGGAGTTCCCTATCTTTGTTGTAGAGAGGAGCTGTTTCCCGGAATTCTGTATCCTGGAATGAGGCATTCGCTATGTGTGGGTATTCTGTATGTTTAGTGTAGCAGATGCCGCTTTTGGGAGTTCTATACCCTATGTGTAGAGAGATGCATTTTCCAGTAGTTCTGTATATTGAATGTAGAGAGAAGCTGTTTCCAAGGGTTCTGTAGCCTGGCAAGAGGCATATGCAGTAATTGGGATTTCTCTATCCTCAGTGTGGGAGATGGGGCTTCTGGGAGTTCCGCTACCTGGATATAGAGAGAAGCAGTTTACCGGAGTTCTGTATCCTTTGTGTAGAGAGCAGCTGTTTACTGCAGTTCAGTAGCCTGGAATGAGGCATTCCCTATGGGCAGGTTTTCTGTATGCTGAGTGTAGGAGACGCCGCTTCTGGGAGCTCCGGTTCCTGGATATAGAGAGAAGCAGTTTACCGGAGTTCCCTATCCTTGCTGTAGTGTGGAGCTGTTTTCCGGTGTTCTGTATCCTGGAATTAGGCATTCACTATATGTGTGCATTCTCTATGCTGAATGTAGCAGATGCAGCTTTTGGGAGTTCTATACCCTAAGTGCAGAGAGATGTAGTTTCCAGTAGCTCTGTATGTTGAATGTAGAGAGAAGCTGTTTCCAAGAGTTCTGTAGTCTGAGTGTAGGCATACGCTGTATGTGGGATTCCTGTAGCCTGAGTGTAGCCGACGCAGCTTATGGGAGATCTGTAACCTAGAATTAGAGAAACACATTTTACCGAAGTTCTCTATCAGAGTGTAGGGAGAAGCTGTTTCCAGGAATTCTGTAGCCTATGAGCAGGTTTTCGCTATACGCGGGTTTTCCGAAACCTGAGTGTGGCAGATGCAGCTTATAAGAATTCTATATCTTGAATGTAGTGAGACACAGTTTACCAGAGTTCTGTATATTGGTATAGAGAGAAACTGTTTTCAAGAGTTCTGTAGCCTAGCAAGGGCCATATGCATTAATTGCGATTTCTGTATCCTGAGTATAGGAGACGCGGCTTCTGGGAGCTCCGCTACATGGATATAGAGAGAAGCAGTTTATCGGAGTTCCCTATCCTTGTTGTAGAGAGGAGCTGTTTACAGGATTTCTGTATCCTGGAATTAGGCATTCGCTATAGGTGGGTATTCTGTATGTTGAGTGTAGCAGATGCCGCTTTCGGGAGTTCTATACCCTATGTGAAGAGAGATGCAGTTTCCATTAGTTCTGTATGTTGAATGTAGAGAGAAGCTGTTTCCAAGAGTTCTGTAGTCTGAGAGTAGGCATACACTGTATATGGGATTCCTGTAGCCTGAGTGTATCTGACGCAGCTTATGGGAGATCTGTAACCTAGAATTAGAGAAAAACAGTTTACCGAAGTTCTGTATCAGAGTGTAGGGAGAAGCTGTTTCCAGGAATTCTATAGCCTATGAGCAGGTTTTCGCTATAGGCGGGTTTTCTGAATGCTGAGTGTGGCAGATGCAGCTTATGGGAGTTCTGTATCTTGAATGTATTGAGAAACAGATTACCAGTGTTCTGTATATGGGTGTAAGGAGAAACTGTTTCCAAGAGTTCTATAGCCTGGCAAGAGGCATACGCAGTAATTGGGATTAATGTATCCTGTGTGTGGGAGACGCTGCTTCTGGGAGCTCTGCTACCTGGATATAGAGAGAAGCAGTTTACCAGAGTTCCCTATCCTTGCTGTAGAGAGGAGCTGTTTCCCGGAGTTCTGTATCCTGGAATTAGGCATTCGCTATATGTGGGTATTCTCTATGCTGAATGTAGCAGATGCAGCTTTCGGGAGTTCTATACCCTAAGTGCAGAGAGATGCAGTTTCCAGTAGTTCTGTATGTTGAATATAGAGAGAAGCTGTTTCAAAGAGTTCTGTTGTCTGAGAGTAGGCATACGCTGTATATGGGAATCCTGTAGCCTGAGTGTAGCTGACACAGCTTAGGGGAGATCTGTAACCTAGAATTAGAGAGACACATTTTACCAAACTTCTGTATCAGAGTGTAGGGAGAAGCTGTTGCCAGGAATTCTGTAGCCTATGAGCAGGTTTTCGCTATAAGCGGGTTTTCTGAATGCTGAGTGTGGCAGATGCAGCTTATGGGATTTCTGTATCTTGAATGTAGTGAGACAGAGATTACCAGAGTTCTGTATATTGGTATAGAGAGATACTGTTTCCAAGAGTTCTGTATCCTAGCAAGAGGCATACGCAGTAATTGGGATTTCTGTATCCTGAGTGTAGGTGACGCCACTTCTGGGAGCTCTGCTACCTGGATATAGAGAGAAGCAGTTTACCGGAGTTTTGTATCGTTTGTGTAGAGAGCAGCTGTTTACTGGAGTTCTGTAGCCTGGAATGAGGCATTCCCTATGTGTGGGTTTTCTGTATGCTGAGTGTAGGAGATGCCGCTTCTAGGAGCTCTGCTACCTGGATATAGAGAGAAACAGTTTACCGGAGTTCTGTATCCTTTGTGAAGAGAGGAGCTGTTTCCCGGAGTTCTGTATACTGGAATGAGGCATTCACTATGTGTGGGTATTCTGTATGCTGAGTGTAGCAGATGCCGCTTTTCGGAGTTCTATATCCTATGTGTAGAAAGATGCAGTTTCCAGTAGTTCTGTATGTTGAATGTAGAGAGAAGCTGTTTCCAAGAGTTCTGTAGTCTGAGAGTAGGCATACGCTGTATATGGAATTCCTGTAGCCTGAGTGTAGCCTACGCAGCCTATGGGAGATCTGTAACCCAGAATTAAAGAAAAACAGTTTACCGAAGTTCTGTATCACAGTGTAGGGAGAAGCTGTTTCCAAGAATTCTGTAGCCTCTGAGCAGGTTTTCGTTATACGCGGGTTTTCTGAATGCTGAGTGTGGCAGAGGCAGCTTATGGGAGTTCTGTATCTTGAATGTAGTGAGACACAGATTACCAGTGTTCTGTATATGGGTGTAAAGAGAAACTGTGTCCAAGAGTTCTGTAGCCTGGCAAGAGGCATACGCAGTAATTGGGATTACTGTATCCTGAGTGTGGGAAACGCCGCTTCTGGGAGCTCCGCTATCTGGATATAGAGAGAAGCAGTTTACCGGGGTTCTGTATCCTTTGTGTAGAGAGCAGCTGTTTACTGGAGTTCTGTAGCCTGGATAGAGGCATTCCCTGTGGGCAGGTTTTCTGTATGATGAGTGTAGGTGACGCCGCATCTGGGAGCTCTTCTACCTGGATATAGAGAGAAGCAGTTTACCGGAGTTCCCTATCCTTGTTGTAGAGAGGAGCTGTTTCCCGGAGTTTGTATCTTGGAATTAGACATTCGCTATTTGTGGGTATTCTCTATGCTGAATGTAGCAGATGCAGCTTTCGGGCTTTCTATACCCTAAGTGTAGAGAGATGCAGTTTCCATTAGTTCTGTATGTTGAATGCAGAGAGAAGCTGTTTCCAAGTGTTCTGTAATCTGAGAGTAGGCATACATTGTTTGTGGGATTCCTGAAGCCTGAGTGTAGCTGACGCATCTTATAGGAGATCTGTAACCTAGAATTAGAGAGACACATTTTACCGAAGTTCTGTATCAGAGTGTAGGGAGAAGCTGTTGCCAGGAATTCTATAGCCTATGAGCAGGTTTTCGCTATACGCGGGTTTTCTGAAACCTGAGTGTGGCAGAAGCAGCTTATAGGAATTCTTTATCTTGAATGTAGTGAGACACAGTTTACCAGAGTTCTGTATATTGGTATAGAGAGAAACTGTTTTCAAGAGTTCTGTAGCCTAGCAAGGGGCATATGAAGTAATTGGGATTTCTGTATCCTGAGTATAGGAGACGCCGTTTCTGGGAGCTCCGCTACATGGATATAGAGAGAAGCAGTTTATCAGAGTTCCCTATCCTTGTTGTACAGAGGAGCTGTTTCCAGGAGTTCTGTATCCTGGAACGAGGCATTCGCTATAGGTGGGTATTCTGTATGTTGAGTGTAGCAGATGCCGCTTTTGGGAGTTCTATACCCTATGTGAAGAGAGATGCAGTTTCCATTAGTTCTGTATGTTGAATGTAGAGAGAAGCTGTTTCCAAGAGTTCTGTAGTCTGAGAGTAGGCATACACTGTATATGGGATTCCTGTAGCCTGAGTGTATCTGACGCAGCTTATGGGAGATCTGTAACCTAGAATTGGAGAAAAGCAGTTTACCGAAGTTCTGTATCAGAGTGTAGGGAGAAGCTGTTGCCAGGAATTCTGTAGCCTCTGAGCAGGTTTTTGCTATATGCGGGTTTTCTGAATGCTGAGTGTGGCAGAGGCAGCTTATGGGAGTTCTGTATCTTGAATGTATTGAAACACAGATTACCAGTGTTTTGTATATTGGTATAGAGAGATACTGTTTCCAAGAGTTCTGTAGCCTGGCAAGAGGCATACGCAGTAATTTTGATTTCTGTATCCTGAGTGTAGGAGACGCCGCTTCTGTGAGCTCCGCTACCTGCATATAGAGAGAAGCAGTTTACCGGGGTTCTGTATCCTTTGTGTAGAGAGCAGCTGTTTACTGGAGTTCTGTAGCCTGGAATGAGGCATTCCCTATGTGTGGGTTTTCTGTATGCTGAGTGTAGGAGTCGCAGCTTCTAGGAGCTCTGCTACCTGGATATAGAGAGAAGCAGTTTACCGGAGTTCCCTATCCTTGTTGTAGACAGGAGTTGTTTCCCGGAGTTCTGTATCCTGGAATTAGGCATTCGCTATAAGTGGGTATTCTCTATGCTGAATGTAGCAGATGCAGCTTTGGGGAGTTCTATACCCTAAGTGCAGAGAGATGCAGTTTCCAGTAGTTCTGTATGTTGAATGTAGAGAGAAGCTGTTTCCAAGAGTTCTGTAGTCTGAGAGTAGGCATATGATCTATATGGGATTCCTGTAGCCTGAGTGTAGCCGACGCAGCTTATGGGAGATCTGTAACCTAGAATTAGAGAGACACATTTTACCGAAGTTCTGTATCAGAGTGTAGGGAGAAGCTGTTTCCAGGAATTCTATAGCCCATGAGCAGGTTTTCACTATAGGCGGGTTTTCTGAATGCTGAGTGTGGCAGATGCAGCTTATGGGAGTTCTGTATCTTGAATATATTGAGAAACAGATTACCAGTGTTCTGTATATGGGTGTAAAGAGAAACTGTTTCCAAGAGTTCTATAGCCTGGCAAGAGGCATACGCAGTAATTGGGATTAATGTATCCTGTGTGTGGGAGACGCTGCTTCTGGGAGCTCTGCTACCTGGATATAGAGAGAAGCAGTTTACCGGAGTTCCCTATCCTTGCTGTAGAGAGGAGCTGTTTCCCGGAGTTCTGTATCCTGGAATTAGGCATTCGCTATATGTGGGTATTCTCTATGCTGAATGTAGCAGATGCAGCTTTCGGGAGTTCTATACCCTAAGTGCAGAGAGATGCAGTTTCCAGTAGTTCTGTATGTTGAATATAGAGAGAAGCTGTTTCAAAGAGTTCTGTTGTCTGAGAGTAGGCATACGCTGTATATGGGAATCCTGTAGCCTGAGTGTAGCTGACACAGCTTAGGGGAGATCTGTAACCTAGAATTAGAGAGACACATTTACCGAACTTCTGTATCAGAGTGTAGGGAGAAGCTGTTGCCAGGAATTCTGTAGCCTATGAGCAGGTTTTCACTATAAGCGGGTTTTCTGAATGCTGAGTGTGGCAGATGCAGCTTATGGGAGTTCTGTATCTTGAATGTAGTGAGACAGAGATTACCAGAGTTCTGTATATTGGTATAGAGAGAAACTGTTTTGAAGAGTTCTGTATCCTAGCAAGAGGCATACGCAGTAATTGGGATTTCTGTATCCTGAGTGTAGGTGACGCCACTTCTGGGAGCTCTGCTACCTGGATATAGAGAGAAGCAGTTTACCGGAGTTTTGTATCGTTTGTGTAGAGAGCAGCTGTTTACTGGAGTTCTGTAGCCTGGAATGAGGCATTCCCTATGTGTGGGTTTTCTGTATGCTGAGTGTAGGAGATGCCGCTTCTAGGAGCTCTGCTACCTGGATATAGAGAGAAACAGTTTACCGGAGTTCTGTATCCTTTGTGAAGAGAGGAGCTGTTTCCCGGAGTTCTGTATACTGGAATGAGGCATTCACTATGTGTGGGTATTCTGTATGCTGAGTGTAGCAGATGCCGCTTTTCGGAGTTCTATATCCTATGTGTAGAAAGATGCAGTTTCCAGTAGTTCTGTATGTTGAATGTAGAGAGAAGCTGTTTCCAAGAGTTCTGTAGTCTGAGAGTAGGCATACGCTGTATATGGAATTCCTGTAGCCTGAGTGTAGCCGACGCAGCCTATGGGAGATCTGTAACCCAGAATTAGAGAAAAACAGTTTACCGAATTTCTGTATCACAGTGTAGGGAGAAGCTGTTTCCAAGAATTCTGTAGCCTCTGAGCAGGTTTTCGTTATACGCGGGTTTTCTGAATGCTGAGTGTGGCAGAGGCAGCTTATGGGAGTTCTGTATCTTGAATGTAGTGAGACACAGATTACCAGTGTTCTGTATATGGGTGTAAAGAGAAACTGTGTCCAAGAGTTCTGTAGCCTGGCAAGAGGCATACGCAGTAATTGGGATTACTGTATCCTGAGTGTGGGAAACGCCGCTTCTGGGAGCTCCGCTATCTGGATATAGAGAGAAGCAGTTTACCGGGGTTCTGTATCCTTTGTGTAGAGAGCAGCTGTTTATTGGAGTTCTGTAGCCTGGATAGAGGCATTCCCTGTGGGCAGGTTTTCTGTATGATGAGTGTAGGTGACGGCGCGTCTGGGAGCTCTTCTACCTGGATATAGAGAGAAGCAGTTTCCATTAGTTCTGTATGTTGAATGCAGAGAGAAGCTGTTTCCAAGTGTTCTGTAATCTGAGAGTAGGCATACATTGTTTGTGGGATTCCTGAAGCCTGAGTGTAGCTGACGCAGCTTATGGGAGATCTGTAACCTAGAATTAGAGAGACACATTTTACCGAAGTTCTGTATCAGAGTGTAGGGAGAAGCTGTTGCCAGGAATTATGAAACCTATGAGCTATAAGCGGGTTTTCTGAAACCTGAGTGTGGCAGAAGCAGCTTATAGGAATTCTGTTCTTGAATGTAGTGAGACACAGTTTACCAGAGTTCTGTATATTGGTATAGAGAGAAACTGTTTTCAAGAGTTCTGTAGCCTAGCAAGGGGCATATGAAGTAATTGGGATTTCTGTATCCTGAGTATAGGGGACGCCGTTTCTGGGAGCTCCGCTACATGGATATAGAGAGAAGCAGTTTATCAGAGTTCCCTATCCTTGTTGTACAGAGGAGCTGTTTCCAGGATTTCTGTATCCTGGAACGAGGCATTCGCTATAGGTGGGTATTCTGTATGTTGAGTGTAGCAGATGCCGCTTTTGGGAGTTCTATACCCTATGTGTAGAGAGATGCAGTTTCCAGTAGTTCTGTATGTTGAATGTAGAGAGAAGCTGTTTCCAAGAGTTCTGTAGTCTGAGAGTAGGCATATGCTGTATTTGGAATTCCAGTAGCCTGAGTGTAGCCGACATAGCCTATGGGAGATCTGTAACCCAGAATTAGAGTTTACCGAAGTTCTGTATCAGTGTAGGGCGAAGCTGTTTCCAAGAATTCTGTAGCCTCTGAGCAGGTTTTCGTTATACGCGGGTTTTCTGAATGCTGAGTGTGGCAGATGCAGCTTATGGGAGTTCTGTATCTTGAACTTAGTGAGACAGATATTACCAGTGTTTTGCATATGGGTGTAAAGAGATACTGTTTCCAAGAGTTCTGTAACCTGGCAAGTGGCATACGCAGTAATTGGGATTTCTGTATCCTGAGTGTAGGAGACGCCGCTTCTGGGAGCTCTGCTACCTGGATATAGAGAGAAGCAGTTTACCGGAGTTCTGTATCCTTTGTGTAGAGAGCAGCTGTTTACTGGAGTTCTGTAGCCTGGAATGAGGCATTCCCTACGTGCGGGTTTTCTGTATCCTGAGTGTAGGTGACGCTGTTTCTGGGAGCTCCACTACCTGGATATAGAGAGAAGCAGTTTACCGGAGTTCTCTATCCTTTGTGTAGGGAGCAGCTGTTTACTGGATTTCTGTAGCCTGAATTGAGGCATTCCCTATGGGCAGGTTTTCTGTATGCTGAGTGTAGGAGACGCCGCTTCTCGGAGCTCTGCTACATGGATATACAGAGAAGCAATTTACCGGAGTTCCCTATCCTTGCTGTAGAGAGGAGCTGTTTCCCGGAGTTCTGTATCCTGGAATTAGGCATTCGCTATATGTGGGTATTCTCTATGCTGAATGTAGCAGATGCAGCTTTTGGGAGTTCTATACCCTAAGTGCTGAGAGATGCAGTTTCCAGTATTTCTCTATGTTGAATGTAGAGACAAGCTGTTTCCAAGTGTTCTGTAGTCAGAGGGTAGGCATGCACAGTATATGTTATTCCTGTAGCGTGAGTGTATCTGACGCAGCTTATGGGAGATCTGTAACCTAGAATTAGTTAGACACATTTTACCAAAGTTCTGTATCAGAGTGTAGGAGAAGCTGTTGCCAGGAATTCTGTAGCCTATGAGCAGGTATTCGCTATACGCGGGTTTTCTGAATGCTGAAAGTGGCAGATGCAGCTTATGGGAGTTCTGTATCTTGAATGTAGTGAGACACAGATTAACAGTATTTTATATATGGGTGCAGAGAGATACTATTTCCAAGAGTTCTGTATCCTGGCAAGAGGCATACGCAGTAATTGGGATTTCTGTATCCTGAGTGTAGGAGACGCCGATTCTGGGAGCTCCACTACCTGGATATAGAGAGAAGGATTTTACAGGAGTTCTGTATTCTTTGTGTAGAGAGCAGCTGTTTACTGGAGTTCTGTAGCCTGGAATGAGGCATTCCCTATGGGCAGGTTTTCTGTATGATGAGTGTAGGAGACGCCGCTTCTGGGAGCTCTGCTACCTGGATATAGAGAGAAGCAGTTTACCAGAGTTCCCTATCCTTGCTGTAGAGAGGAGCTGTTTCCTGGAGTTCTGTATGCTGGAATTAGGCATTCGTTATATTTGGGTATTCTCTATGCTGAATGTAGGGGATGCAGCTTTTGGGAGTTCTATACCCTAAGTTCAGAGAGATGCAGTTTCCAGTAGTTCTGTATGTTGAATGTAGAGAGAAGCTGTTTCCAAGAGTTCTGTAGTCTGAGAGCAGGCATACGCTGTATGTGGGATTCCTGTAGCCTGAGTGTATCTGACGCAGCTTATGGGAGAACTGTAACCTAGAATTAGAGAGACACATTTTACCGTAGATCTGTATCAGAGTGTAGGGAGAAGCTGTTTCCAGGAATTCTGTAGCCTATGAGCAGGTGTTCGCTATACGCGGGTTTTCTGAATGCTGAGTGTGGCAGAGGCAGCTTATGGGAGTTCTGTATCTTGAATATATTGAGACACAGATTACCACTGTTCTGTATATGGGTGTAAAGAGAAACTGTGTCCAAGAGTTCTGTAGCTTGGCAAGAGGCATACGCAGTATTTGGGATTACTGTATCCTGAGTGTGGGAGACACCGATTCTGGGTGCTCCACTATCTGGATATAGAGAGAAGCAGTTTTCCAGAGTTCTGTATCCTTTGTGTAGAGAGCAGCTGTTTACTGGAGTACTGTAGCCTGGAATGAGGCATTCCCTACGTGCGGGTTTTCTGTATCCTGAGTGTAGGTGACGCTGTTTCTGGGAGCTCCACTACCTGGATATAGAGAGAAGCAGTTTACCGGAGTTCTCTATCCTTTGTGTAGGGAGCAGCTGTTTACTGGAGTTCTGTAGCCTGCATTGAGGGATTCACTATGGGCAGGTTTTCTGTATGCTGAGTATAGGAGACACCGCTTCTCGGAGCTCTGCTACCTGGATATAGAGTGAAGCAGTTTACCGGAGTTCTGTATCCTGTGTGTAGAGAGGAGCTGTTTACTGGAGTTCTGTAGCCTGGAATGAGGCATTCCCTAGGTACGGGTTTTCTGTATCCTGAGTGTAGGTGACGCTGTTTCTGGGAGCTCCGCTACCTGCATATAGAGAGTAGCAGTTTACCGGAGTTCCCTATCTTTGTTGTAGAGAGGAGCTGTTTCCCGGAATTCTGTATCCTGGAATGAGGCATTCGCTATGTGTGGGTATTCTGTATGTTTAGTGTAGCAGATGCCGCTTTTGGGAGTTCTATACCCTATGTGTAGAGAGATGCATTTTCCAGTAGTTCTGTATATTGAATGTAGAGAGAAGCTGTTTCCAAGGGTTCTGTAGCCTGGCAAGAGGCATATGCAGTAATTGGGATTTCTCTATCCTCAGTGTGGGAGATGGGGCTTCTGGGAGTTCCGCTACCTGGATATAGAGAGAAGCAGTTTACCGGAGTTCTGTATCCTTTGTGTAGAGAGCAGCTGTTTACTGCAGTTCAGTAGCCTGGAATGAGGCATTCCCTATGGGCAGGTTTTCTGTATGCTGAGTGTAGGAGACGCCGCTTCTGGGAGCTCCGGTTCCTGGATATAGAGAGAAGCAGTTTACCGGAGTTCCCTATCCTTGCTGTAGTGTGGAGCTGTTTTCCGGTGTTCTGTATCCTGGAATTAGGCATTCACTATATGTGTGCATTCTCTATGCTGAATGTAGCAGATGCAGCTTTTGGGAGTTCTATACCCTAAGTGCAGAGAGATGTAGTTTCCAGTAGCTCTGTATGTTGAATGTAGAGAGAAGCTGTTTCCAAGAGTTCTGTAGTCTGAGTGTAGGCATACGCTGTATGTGGGATTCCTGTAGCCTGAGTGTAGCCGACGCAGCTTATGGGAGATCTGTAACCTAGAATTAGAGAAACACATTTTACCGAAGTTCTCTATCAGAGTGTAGGGAGAAGCTGTTTCCAGGAATTCTGTAGCCTATGAGCAGGTTTTCGCTATACGCGGGTTTTCCGAAACCTGAGTGTGGCAGATGCAGCTTATAAGAATTCTATATCTTGAATGTAGTGAGACACAGTTTACCAGAGTTCTGTATATTGGTATAGAGAGAAACTGTTTTCAAGAGTTCTGTAGCCTAGCAAGGGCCATATGCATTAATTGCGATTTCTGTATCCTGAGTATAGGAGACGCGGCTTCTGGGAGCTCCGCTACATGGATATAGAGAGAAGCAGTTTATCGGAGTTCCCTATCCTTGTTGTAGAGAGGAGCTGTTTACAGGATTTCTGTATCCTGGAATTAGGCATTCGCTATAGGTGGGTATTCTGTATGTTGAGTGTAGCAGATGCCGCTTTCGGGAGTTCTATACCCTATGTGAAGAGAGATGCAGTTTCCATTAGTTCTGTATGTTGAATGTAGAGAGAAGCTGTTTCCAAGAGTTCTGTAGTCTGAGAGTAGGCATACACTGTATATGGGATTCCTGTAGCCTGAGTGTATCTGACGCAGCTTATGGGAGATCTGTAACCTAGAATTAGAGAAAAACAGTTTACCGAAGTTCTGTATCAGAGTGTAGGGAGAAGCTGTTTCCAGGAATTCTATAGCCTATGAGCAGGTTTTCGCTATAGGCGGGTTTTCTGAATGCTGAGTGTGGCAGATGCAGCTTATGGGAGTTCTGTATCTTGAATGTATTGAGAAACAGATTACCAGTGTTCTGTATATGGGTGTAAGGAGAAACTGTTTCCAAGAGTTCTATAGCCTGGCAAGAGGCATACGCAGTAATTGGGATTAATGTATCCTGTGTGTGGGAGACGCTGCTTCTGGGAGCTCTGCTACCTGGATATAGAGAGAAGCAGTTTACCGGAGTTCCCTATCCTTGCTGTAGAGAGGAGCTGTTTCCCGGAGTTCTGTATCCTGGAATTAGGCATTCGCTATATGTGGGTATTCTCTATGCTGAATGTAGCAGATGCAGCTTTCGGGAGTTCTATACCCTAAGTGCAGAGAGATGCAGTTTCCAGTAGTTCTGTATGTTGAATATAGAGAGAAGCTGTTTCAAAGAGTTCTGTTGTCTGAGAGTAGGCATACGCTGTATATGGGAATCCTGTAGCCTGAGTGTAGCTGACACAGCTTAGGGGAGATCTGTAACCTAGAATTAGAGAGACACATTTACCGAACTTCTGTATCAGAGTGTAGGGAGAATCTGTTGCCAGGAATTCTGTAGCCTATGAGCAGGTTTTCACTATAAGCGGGTTTTCTGAATGCTGAGTGTGGCAGATGCAGCTTATGGGAGTTCTGTATCTTGAATGTAGTGAGACAGAGATTACCAGAGTTCTGTATATTGGTATAGAGAGAAACTGTTTTGAAGAGTTCTGTATCCTAGCAAGAGGCATACGCAGTAATTGGGATTTCTGTATCCTGAGTGTAGGTGACGCCACTTCTGGGAGCTCTGCTACCTGGATATAGAGAGAAGCAGTTTACCGGAGTTTTGTATCGTTTGTGTAGAGAGCAGCTGTTTACTGGAGTTCTGTAGCCTGGAATGAGGCATTCCCTATGTGTGGGTTTTCTGTATGCTGAGTGTAGGAGATGCCGCTTCTAGGAGCTCTGCTACCTGGATATAGAGAGAAGCAGTTTACCGGAGTTCCCTATCCTTGCTGTAGAGAGGAGCTGTTTCCCGGAGTTCTGTATCCTGGAATTAGGCATTCGCTATATGTGGGTATACTCTATGCTGAATGTAGCAGATGCAGTTTTCGGGAGTTCTATACCTTAAGTGCAGAGAGGTGCAGTTTCCAGTAGTTCTGTATGTTGAATATAGAGAGAAGCTGTTTCCAAGACTTCTGTTGTCTGAGAGTAGGCATACGCTGTATATGGGAATCCTGTAGCCTGAGTGTAGCTGACACAGCTTAGGGGAGATCTGTAACCTAGAATTAGAGAGACACATTTTACCGATCTTCTGTATCAGGGTGTAGGGAGAAGCTGTTTCCAGGAATTCTGTAGCCTATGAGCAGGTTTTCGCTATAAGCGGGTTTTCTGAATGCTGAGTGTGGCAGATGCAGCTTATGGGAGTTCTGTATCTTGAATGTAGTGAGACAGAGATTACCAGAGTTCTGTATATTGGTATAGAGAGAAACTGTTTTGAAGAGTTCTGTATCCTAGCAAGAGGCATATGCAGTAATTGGGATTTCTGTATCCTGAGTGTAGGTGACGCCACTTCTGGGAGCTCTGCTACCTGGATATAGAGAGAAGCAGTTTACCGGAGTTTTGTATCGTTTGTGTAGAGAGCAGCTGTTTACTGGAGTTCTGTAGCCTGGAATGAGGCATTCCCTATGTGTGGGTTTTCTGTATGCTGAGTGTAGGAGATGCCGCTTCTAGGAGCTCTGCCTCCTGGATATAGAGAGAAACAGTTTACCGGAGTTCTGTATCCTTTGTGAAGAGAGGAGCTGTTTCCCGGAGTTCTGTATACTGGAATGAGGCATTCACTATGTGTGGGTATTCTGTATGCTGAGTGTATCAGATGCCGCTTTTCGGAGTTCTATATCCTATGTGTAGAAAGATGCAGTTTCCAGTAGTTCTGTATGTTGAATGTAGAGAGAAGCTGTTTCCAAGAGTTCTGTAGTCTGAGAGTAGGCATACGCTGTATATGGAATTCCTGTAGCCTGAGTGTAGCCGACGCAGCCTATGGGAGATCTGTAACCCAGAATTAGAGAAAAACAGTTTACCGAAGTTCTGTATCACAGTGTAGGGAGAAGCTGTTTCCAAGAATTCTGTAGCCTCTGAGCAGGTTTTCGTTATACGCGGGTTTTCTGAATGCTGAGTGTGGCAGAAGCAGCTTATGGGAGTTCTGTATCTTGAATGTAGTGAGACACAGATTACCAGTGTTCTGTATATGGGTGTAAAGAGAAACTGTTTCCAAGAGTTCTGTAGCCTGGCAAGAGGCATACGCAGTAATTGGGATTACTGTATCCTGAGTGTGGGAAACGCCGCTTCTGGGAGCTCCGCTATCTGGATATAGAGAGAAGCAGTTTACCGGGGTTCTGTATCCTTTGTGTAGAGAGCAGCTGTTTATTGGAGTTCTGTAGCCTGGATAGAGGCATTCCCTGTGGGCAGGTTTTCTGTATGCTGAGTGTAGGAGACGCCGCTTCTCGGAGCTCTGCTACATGGATATACAGAGAAGCAATTTACCGGAGTTCCCTATCCTTGCTGTAGAGAGGAGCTGTTTCCCGGAGTTCTGTATCCTGGAATTAGGCATTCGCTATATGTGGGTATTCTCTATGCTGAATGTAGCAGATGCAGCTTTTGGGAGTTCTATACCCTAAGTGCTGAGAGATGCAGTTTCCAGTATTTCTGTATGTTGAATGTAGAGACAAGCTGTTTCCAAGTGTTCTGTAGTCAGAGGGTAGGCATGCACAGTATATGTTATTCCTGTAGCGTGAGTGTATCTGACGCAGCTTATGGGAGATCTGTAACCTAGAATTAGTTAGACACATTTTACCAAAGTTCTGTATCAGAGTGTAGGAGAAGCTGTTGCCAGGAATTCTGTAGCCTATGAGCAGGTATTCGCTATACGCGGGTTTTCTGAATGCTGAAAGTGGCAGATGCAGCTTATGGGAGTTCTGTATCTTGAATGTAGTGAGACACAGATTAACAGTATTTTATATATGGGTGCAGAGAGATACTATTTCCAAGAGTTCTGTATCCTGGCAAGAGGCATACGCAGTAATTGGGATTTCTGTATCCTGAGTGTAGGAGACGCCGATTCTGGGAGCTCCACTACCTGGATATAGAGAGAAGGATTTTACAGGAGTTCTGTATTCTTTGTGTAGAGAGCAGCTGTTTACTGGAGTTCTGTAGCCTGGAATGAGGCATTCCCTATGTGTGGGTTTTCTGTATCCTGAGTGTAGCTGACGCCGCTTCTGGGAGCTCTGCTACCTGGATATAGAGAGAAGCAGTTTACCGGAGTTCTGTATCCTTTGTGTAGAGAGCAGCTGTTTACTGGAGTTCTGTAGCCTGGATTGAGGCATTCCCTATGGGCAGGTTTTCTGTATGCTGAGTGTAGGAGATGCCGCTTCTGGTAGTTCTGCTACCTAGATATAGAGAGAAGCAGTTTATCAGAGTTCCCTGTCCTTGCTGTAGAGAGGAGCTTTTTCCCGGAATTCTGTATCCTGGAGTTAGGCATTCGCTATATGTGGGTATTCTCTATGCTGAATGTAGCAGATGCAGCTTTTGGGAGTTCTATACCCTAAGTGTAGAGAGATGCAGTTTCCATTAGTTCTGTATGTTGAATGCAGAGAGAAGCTGTTTCCAAGTGTTCTGTAATCTGAGAGTAGGCATACATTGTTTGTGGGATTCCTGAAGCCTGAGTGTAGCTGACGCATCTTATAGGAGATCTGTAACCTAGAATTAGAGAGACACATTTTACCGAAGTTCTGTATCAGAGTGTAGGGAGAAGCTGTTGCCAGGAATTATGAAACCTATGAGCTATAAGCGGGTTTTCTGAAACCTGAGTGTGGCAGAAGCAGCTTATAGGAATTCTGTATCTTGAATGTAGTGAGACACAGTTTACCAGAGTTCTGTATATTGGTATAGAGAGAAACTGTTTTCAAGAGTTCTGTAGCCTAGCAAGGGGCATATGAAGTAATTGCGATTTCTGTATCCTGAGTATAGGAGACGCCGTTTCTGGGAGCTCCGCTACATGGATATAGAGAGAAGCAGTTTATCAGAGTTCCCTATCCTTGTTGTACAGAGGAGCTGTTTCCAGGAGTTCTGTATCCTGGAACGAGGCATTCGCTATAGGTGGGTATTCTGTATGTTGAGTGTAGCAGATGCCGCTTTTGGGAGTTCTATACCCTATGTGTAGAGAGATGCAGTTTCCAGTAGTTCTGTATGTTGAATGTAGAGAGAAGCTGTTTCCAAGATTTCTGTAGTCTGAGAGTAGGCATATGCTGTATATGGAATTCCAGTAGCCTGAGTGTAGCCGACATAGCCTATGGGAGATCTGTAACCCAGAATTAGAGTTTACCGAAGTTCTGTATCAGTGTAGGGCGAAGCTGTTTCCAAGAATTCTGTAGCCTCTGAGCAGGTTTTCGTTATACGCGGGTTTTCTGAATGCTGAGTGTGGCAGATGCAGCTTATGGGAGTTCTGTATCTTGAACTTAGTGAGACAGTTATTACCAGTGTTTTGCATATGGGTGTAAAGAGATACTGTTTCCAAGAGTTCTGTAACCTGGCAAGTGGCATACGCAGTAATTGGGATTTCTGTATCCTGAGTGTAGGAGACGCCGCTTCTGGGAGCTCTGCTACCTGGATATAGAGAGAAGCAGTTTACCGGAGTTCTGTATCCTTTGTGTAGAGAGCAGCTGTTTACTGGAGTTCTGTAGCCTGGAATGAGGCATTCCCTACGTGCGGGTTTTCTGTATCCTGAGTGTAGGTGACGCTGTTTCTGGGAGCTCCACTACCTGGATATAGAGAGAAGCAGTTTACCGGAGTTCTCTATCCTTTGTGTAGGGAGCAGCTGTTTACTGGATTTCTGTAGCCTGAATTGAGGCATTCCCTATGGCAGGTTTTCTGTATGCTGAGTGTAGGAGACGCCGCTTCTCGGAGCTCTGCTACATGGATATACAGAGAAGCAATTTACCGGAGTTCCCTATCCTTGCTGTAGAGAGGAGCTGTTTCCCGGAGTTCTGTATCCTGGAATTAGGCATTCGCTATATGTGGGTATTCTCTATGCTGAATGTAGCAGATGCAGCTTTTGGGAGTTCTATACCCTAAGTGCTGAGAGATGCAGTTTCCAGTATTTCTGTATGTTGAATGTAGAGACAAGCTGTTTCCAAGTGTTCTGTAGTCAGAGGGTAGGCATGCACAGTATATGTTATTCCTGTAGCGTGAGTGTATCTGACGCAGCTTATGGGAGATCTGTAACCTAGAATTAGTTAGACACATTTTACCAAAGTTCTGTATCAGAGTGTAGGAGAAGCTGTTGCCAGGAATTCTGTAGCCTATGAGCAGGTATTCGCTATACGCGGGTTTTCTGAATGCTGAAAGTGGCAGATGCAGCTTATGGGAGTTCTGTATCTTGAATGTAGTGAGACACAGATTAACAGTATTTTATATATGGGTGCAGAGAGATACTATTTCCAAGAGTTCTGTATCCTGGCAAGAGGCATACGCAGTAATTGGGATTTCTGTATCCTGAGTGTAGGAGACGCCGATTCTGGGAGCTCCACTACCTGGATATAGAGAGAAGCAGTTTACCGGAGTTCTGTATTCTTTGTGTAGAGAGCAGCTGTTTACTGGAGTTCTGTAGCCTGGAATGAGGCATTCCCTATGGGCAGGTTTTCTGTATGATGAGTGTAGGAGACGCCGCTTCTGGGAGCTCTGCTACCTGGATATAGAGAGAAGCAGTTTACCAGAGTTCCCTATCCTTGCTGTAGAGAGGAGCTGTTTCCTGGAGTTCTGTATGCTGGAATTAGGCATTCGCTATATGTGGGTATTCTCTATGCTGAATGTAGGGGATGCAGCTTTTGGGAGTTCTATACCCTAAGTTCAGAGAGATGCAGTTTCCAGTAGTTCTGTATGTTGAATGTAGAGAGAAGCTGTTTCCAAGAGTTCTGTAGTCTGAGAGTAGGCATACATTGTTTGTGGGATTCCTGAAGCCTGAGTGTAGCCGACGCATCTTATAGGAGATCTGTAACCTAGAATTAGAGAGACACATTTTACCGAAGTTCTCTATCAGAGTGTAGGGAGAAGCTGTTTCCAGGAATTCTGTAGCCTATGAGCAGGTTTTCGCTATACGCGGGCTTTCTGAAACCTGAGTGTGGCAGATGCAGCTTATAGGAATACTGTATCTTGAATGTAGTGAGACGCTGTTTACCAGAGTTCTGTATATTGGTATAGAGAGAAACTGTTTTCAAGAGTTCTGTAGCCTAGCAAGGGCCATATGAAGTAATTGCGATTTCTGTATCCCGAGTATAGGAGACGCTGTTTCTGGGAGCTCCGCTACATGGATATAGAGAGAAGCAGTTTATCGGAGTTCCCTATCCTTGTTGTACAGAGGAGCTGTTTACAGGATTTCTGTAGCCTGGAATGAGGCATTCCCTATGTGAGGGTTTTCTGTATCCTGAGTGCAGGTGACACTGTTTCTGTTAGCTCCGCTACCTGGATATAGAGAGAAGCAGTTTACCGGAGTTCTGTATCCTTTGTGTAGAGAGCAGCAGTTTACTGGAGTTCTGTAGCCTGGATTGAGGCATTCCCTATGGGCAGGTTTTCTGTATGCTGAGTGTAGGAGACGCCGTTTCTGGGAGCTCCGCTACCTGGATATAGACAGAAGGAGTTTATCGGAGTTCCCTATCCGTGTTGCACAGAGGAGCTGTTTCCAGGAGTTCTGTATCCTGGAATTAGGCATTTGCTGTATGTGTGTATTCCTATGCTGAATGTAGCAGATGCAGGTTTTGGGAGTTCTATACCCTAAGTGCACAGAGATACAGTTTCCAGTAGTTCTGTATGTTGAATGTAGAGAGAAGCTGTTTCCAAGTTTTCTGTAGTCTGAGAGTAGGCATACGCTGTATATGGGAATCCTGTAGCCTGAGTGTAGCCGACGCAGCATATGGGAGATCCGTAACCTAGAATTAGAGAGACACATTTTACCGAAGTTCTATATCAGAGTATAGGGAGAAGCTGTTTACAAGAATTCTGTAGCCTATGTGCAGGTATTCTCTATACGCGTGTTTTCTGAATGCTGAGTGTGGCAGATGCAGCTTATGGGAGTTCTGTATCTTGAATGTATTGAGACACAGATTACCAGTGTTTTGTATACTGGTATAGAGAGATATTGTTTCCAAGAGTTCTGTAGCCTGGCAAGAGGCATACGCAGTAATTGGGATTTCTGTATCCTGAGTGTAGGAGACGCCGCTTCTGGGAGATCCGCTACCTGGATATAGAGAGAAGCAGTTTACCTGAGCTCTGTATCCTTTGTGTAGAGAGCAGCTGTTTCCTGGTGTTCTGTAGCCTGGAATGAGGCATTCCCTATGTGCAGGTTTTCTGTATCCTTAGTGTAGCTGACGCTCTTTCTGGGAGCTCCGCTACCTGGTATAGAGAGAAGCAGTTTACCGGAGTTCTCTATCCTTTGTGTAGAGAACACCTGTTTACTGGAGTTCTGTAGCCTGGAATGAGGCATTCCCTATGTGTGGGTTTTCTGTATGCTGAGTTAGGAAATGCCGCTTCTATGAGCTCTTCTACCTGGATATAGAGAGAAGCAGTTAACCGGAGTTCCCTATCCTTGCTGGGGAGAGGAGCTGTTTCCCGGATTTCTGTATCCTGGAATTAGGCATTCGCTATATGTGGGTATTCTCTATACTGAATGTAGCAGATGCAGCTTTCTGGAGTTCTATACCCTAAGTGCAGAGAGATGCAGTTTCCATTAGTTCTGTATGTTGAATGTAGAGAGAAGCTGTTTCCAAGAGTTCTGTAGTCTGAGAGTAGGCATACGCTGTATGTGGGATTCCTGTAGCCTGAATGTAGCCGACGCAGCTTATGGGAGATCTGTAACCTAGAATTAGAGAGACACATTTTACCGAAGTTCTGTATCAGAGTGTAGGGAGAAGCTGTTTCCAGGAATTCTGTAGCCTATGAGCAGGTTTTCGCTATACGCGGGTTTTCTGAATGCTGAGTTTGGCAGATGCAGCTTATGGGAGTTCTGTATCTTGAATGTAGTGAGACACTGATTACCAGTGTTTTGTATATGGGTGTAGAGAGATACTGTTTCCAAGAGTTCTGTAGCCTGGCAAGAGGCATACGCAGTAATTGGGATTTCTGTATCCTGAGTGTAGGAGACGCCGCTTCTGGGAGCTCCCCTACCTGGATATAGAAAGAAGGAGTTTACCAGAGTTCTGTATCCTTTGTGTAGAGAGTAGCTGTTTACTGGAGTTCTGTAGCCTGGAATGAGGCATTCCCTATGTGTGGGTTTTCTGTATGCTGAGTGTAGGAGTCGCAGCTTCTAGGAGCTCTGCTACCTGGATATAGAGAGAAGCAGTTTACCAGAGTTCCCTATTCTTGCTGTAGAGAGGAGATGTTTCCCGGAGTTCTGTATCCTGGAATTAGGCATTCGCTATATGTGGGTATTCTCTATGCTGAATGTAGCAGATGCAGCTTTCGGGAGTTCTATACCCTAAGTGCAGAGAGATGCAGTTTCCAGTAGTTCTGTATGTTGAATGTAGAGAGAAGCTGTTTCCAAGAGTTCTGTAGTATGAAAGATGGCAAAGCTGTTTATGGAATTCATGTAGCCTGAGTGTTGCCGACGCAGCCTATGGGAGATCTGTAACCCAGAATTAGAGAAAAATAGTTTACCGAAGTTCTGTATCAGAGTGTAGGGAGAAGCTGTTTCCAAGAATTCTGTAGCCTCTGAGCAGGTTTTCGTTATACGCGGGTTTTCTGAATGCTGAGTGTGGCAGATGCAGCTTATGGGAGTTCTGTATCTTGTATGTAGTGAGACACAGATTACCAGTGTTCTGTATATGGGTGTAAAGAGAAACTGTGTCCAAGAGTTCTGTAGCCTGGCAAGAGGCATACGCAGTAATTGGGATTACTGTATCCTGAGTGTGGGAGACGCCGCTTCTGGGAGCTCTGCTATCTGGATATAGAGAGAAGCAGTTTACTGGAGTTCTGTATCCTTTGTGTAGAGAGCAGCTGTTTACTGGAGTTCTGTAGCCTGGAATGAGGCATTCCCTATGTGCGGGTTTTCTGTATCCTGAGTGTAGGTGATGCTGTTTCTGGGAGCTCCGCTACCTGGATATAGAGAGAAGCAGTTTACCGGAGTTTTGTATCCTTTGTGTAGAGAGTAGCTGTTTACTGGAGTTCTGTAGCCTGGAAAGACGCATTCCCTATGGGCAGGTTTTCTGTATGCTGAGTGTTGGAGACGCCGCTTCTGGGAGCTCTGCTACCTGGATATAGAGAGAAGCAGTTTACCGGAGTTCCCTATCCTTGCTGTGGAGAGGAGCTGTTTCCCGGAGTTCTGTATCCTGGAATTAGGCATTCACTATATGTGTGCATTCTCTATGCTGAATGTAGCAGATGCAGCTTTCGGGAGTTCTATACCCTAAGTGCAGAGAGATGCAGTTTCCAGTAGTTCTGTATGTTGAATGTAGAGAGAAGCTGTTTCCAAGATTTCTGTAGTCTGAGAGTTGGCATACGCTGTATGTGGGATTCCTGTAGCCTGAGTGTAGCCGACGCAGCTTATGGGAGATCTGTAACCTAGAATTAGAGAGACACATTTTACCGAAATTCTCTATCAGAGTGTAGGGAGAAGCTGTTTCCAGCAATTCTGTATTCTATGAGCAAGTTTTCATTATAAGCGGGTGTTCTGCATGCTGAGTGTGGCAGATGCAGCTTATAAGAATTCTATATCTTTTTTATTTTATTTTATTTTTTTTAACTTTTATTTAATGAATATAAATTTCCAAAGTATAGCTTATGGGTTACAATGGCTTCCCCCCTCCCATAGCTTCCCTCCCGCCCGCAACCCTCCCCTTTCCCACTCCCTTTCCCCTTCCATTCTTGTAAAGATTCATTTTCAATTCTCTTTGTATACAGAAGATCAGTTTGGTATATATTAGGTAAAGATTTCAACATTTTGCCCATATAGCAACATCAAGTGATAAAACTACCATTGGATTGCTATTATAGCACATTAAAGACAGAGATCCTACATAATTTCTTTTTCAAATTAATTAATTTTCTATGCCATTTCCATTTTAACACCAGGTTGTTTTTTTTTTTTTCATTTCCAATTCTCTTTGTATACAGAAGATCACTTCAGTATATAATTAGAAAAGACCTCATCAGTCCGTGCCCACACAGAAACGCAAAGTATAAAAATACTGTTTCAGTACCAGTCATAGCATCACTTGGCTTTAGATGACACATTAGGGACAGATCCCACATGGGGTGTAAGTACACAGTGACTCCTGTTGCTGACTTAACAATTTGGCACTCCTGTTCATGGCGTCAGTAATCTCCCTAGGCTCTAGTCATGAGTTGCCAGGGCTATGGAAGCCTTTAGAGTTCGCTGACTTTGATCTTATTCCGATAGGGTCATAGTCAAAGTGGAGGTTCTCTCCTCCCTTCGGAGAAGGGTACCTCCTTCTTTGATGGCCCCGTTCTTTCCACTGGGATCTCACTCACAGAGATCATTCATTTAGGTCTTTTTTTTTTCCATGATATCTTGGCTTTCCATGCCTGCTATACTCTCATGGGCTCTTCAGCCAGATCTGAATGCCTTGAGGGCTGATTCTGAGGCCAGAGTGTTGTTTAGGACATCTGCCATCCTATGAGTCTGCTGTGTATCCCACTTCCCATGTTGGATCTTTCTCTCCTTTTTGATTCCATCAGTTAGTATTAGCAGATACTTGTCTTGTTTGTGTGATCTCTTTGACTCTTAGACCTATCAGAGCTATCAATTGTGAGCTGAAATTGATCACTTGGACTAGTGCGATGGCATTGGTACATGCCATCTTGATGGAATTGTGTTGGAATCCCCTGGCACATTTCTAACTCCACCATTTGCGGCCAGTCCGATTGAGCATGTTCCAAATTGTTCATCTCCTCCCTCTCTTTTTCCACTCTTAAATTTAACAGGGATCACTTTTCAGTTAAAATTTAAACACCTGAGAATAATTGTGTGTTAATTACTGAGTTCAACCAATAGTACTAGAACAACAACAACAACAACAAATACTAAAAAGGATAAAGTATTACATTGTACATCTAAAGTCAGGACAGGAGCTGATCAGTTCATTGTTGCTTATAGTGTCCATTTCACTTAACAGGTTTCCCCTTTGGCGCTCAGTTGTCACCGATCAGGGAAAACAAATGATATTTTTCTCTTTGGGACTGGCTTAATTCACTCAGCATGATGTTTTCCAGATTGCTCCATCTTGTTGCAAATGACTGGGTTTCGTTGTTTCTTACTGCTGTATAGTATTCTATGGAGTACATGTCCCATAATTTCTTTATCCAGTCTACTGTTGATGGGCATTTAGGTTGGTTCCAGGTCTTAGCTATTGTGAATTGAGCTGCAATAAACATTAATGTGCAGATGGCTTTTTTATTAGCCAAATTAATTTCCTTTGGGTAAATTCCAAGGAGTGGGATGGCTGGGTTGTATGGTAGGGTTATGTTCAGGTTTCTGAGGAATCTCCAGACAGACTTCCATAGTGGCTTAACCAGTTTGCATTCCCACCAACAGTGGGTTAGTGTCCCTTTTCCCCACATCCTCTCCAGCATCTGTTGTTGGTACATTTCTGAATGTGAGCCATTCTCACCGGGGTGAGATGGAACCTCATTGTGGTTTTGATTTGCATTTCTCTGATTGCTAGTGATCTTGAACATTTTTTCATGTGTCTGTTGGCCATTTGGATTTCCTCTTTTGAAAAATGTCTATTGAGGTCCTTGGCCCATCTCTTAAGTGGGTTTTTTGTTTTGTTGTTGTGGATTTTCTTGATTTCTTTGTAGATTCTGGTTATCAATCCTTTATCTGTAGTATAGTTTGAGAATATTTTTCCCATTCTGTTGGTTGCCTCTTCACTTTCCTGACTGTTTCTTTTGAAGTACAGAAACTTCTCAATTTGATGCAATCCCAAATGTTAATTTTGGTTTTGACTGCCTGTGCTGTTGGAGTATTTTCCAGGAAGTCTTTGCCTGTGCCTATATCTTGCAGGGTTTCTCCAATGCTCTCTAATAATTTGATGGTTTCGGGTCATAGATTTAAGTCTTTAATCCATGTTGAGTGAATTTTTGTGTAAGGTGATAGGTATGGGTCTTGCTTCAAGCTTCTGCATGTGGAAATCCAATTTTCCCAGCACCATTTATTGAATAGACTGTCCTTATTCCAGGGATTAGATTTGGATCTTTGGTCAAATATAAGTTGGCTGTAGATGTTTGGATTGATTTCTGGTGTTTCTATTCTGTTCCATTGGTCTATCCATCTGTTTCTGTACCAGTACCATGCTGTTTTGATAACAACTGCCCTGTAGTATGTCCTAAAATCAGGTATTGTGATGCCTCCGGCTTTGTTTTTGTTGTACAGGATTGCTTTGGCTATTCGAGGTCTTCTGTGTCTCCATATGAATTTCAGCATCATTTTTTCTAGATCTGAGAAGAAGGTCTTTGGGATCTTGATGGGTATTGCATTAAATGTATAAATTGCTTTTGGGAGAATAGACATTTTGATGATATTGATTCTTCCAATCCATGAGCATGGAAGATTTCTCCATTTTTTGGTATCCTCTTCTATTTCTTTCTGTAAGGTTTTGTAGTTTTCATCGTAGAGATCTTTAACGTCTTTGGTTAAGTTTATTCCAAGGTATTTGTTTGTTTTTGTAGCTATTGTGAATGGGATTGATTTTAGAAGTTCTTCCTCAGCCGTGGCATTGCCTGTGTATACAAAGGCTGTTGATTTTTGTGCATTGATTTTATATCCTGCTACTTTGCCAAACTCTTCGATGAGTTCCAGCAGTCTCTTAGTAGAGTTCTTTGGGTCCCCTAAATAATCATATCATCTGCAAAGAGGGATAGTTTGAGTTCGTCCTTCCCGATTTGTATCCCTTTAATTTCTTTTTCTTGCCTAATAGCTCTGGCCAGAACTTCCAGAACTATATTGAATAACAGTGGTGAGAGAGGGCATCCCTGTCTGGTACCAGATTTCAGTGGAAATGCTTCCAACTTTTCCCCATTCAATAGGATGTTGGCCGTGGGTTTTTCATATATTGCTTTGATTGTATTAAGGAATGTTCCTTCCATACCCAGTTTGCTTAGAGTTTTCATCATGAAAGGGTGTTGTATTTTATCAAATGCTTTCTCTGCGTCTATTGAGAGAATCATATGGTTTTTCTTCTGCAGTCTGTTAATGTAGTGTATTACGTTGATTGTTTTGCGAATGTTGAACCATCCCTGCATACCGGGGATGAATCCCACTTGGTCTGGGTGGATGATCTTTCTGATGTGTTGTTGCATTCTATTGGCCAGAATTTTATTGAGGATTTTTGCATCTATGTTCATCAGGGATATTGGTCTGTAATTCTCTTTCAATGTTGCGTCTCTTTCTGGCTTAGGAATTAAGGTGATGGTGGCTTCATAGAAAGAATTTGGGAGGATTCCCTCTTTTTCGATTGCTCTGAATAGTTTGAGAAGAATTGGAGATAGTTCTTCTCTAAATATCTGGTAGAACTCAGCAGTGAATCCATCTGGTCCTGGGCTTTTCTTTGTTGGGAGGGCCTTTATTAATGTTTCAATTTCTGTGTCAGTTATTGGTCTGTTTAGGTTTTCTATGTCTTCCTGGCTCAATTTAGGGAGGTTGTATGTGTCCAAGAATCTGTCCATTTCTGATAGATTTCCCTGTTTGCTGGCATACAAGTCCTTGTAGTAATTTCTGATGATTCTTTTTATTTCTGTGGCGTCTGTTGTTACGTTTCCCATTTCATCTCTGATCCTATTGATTTGGGTCTTTTCTCTTCTTTTTTTAGTTAGTTGGGCCAATGGTGTGTCAATTTTGTTTATTTTTTCAAAAAACCAGCTCCTCGCTTGGCTGATTTTTTGTAATGTTTTTTTTTGGATTCAATCCTGTTGATTTCTTCTCTGATTTTAATTATTTATCTTCTCCTACTGGGTTTGGGTTTGGTTTGCTGCAGATTTTCTAGATCCATGAGATGACTTGAAAGCTCATCTATTTGGTGCCTTTCCAATTTCTTGATGTAGGCACCTATTGATATAAACTTTCCTCTTAACACTGCTTTTGTTGTATCCCATAGGTTTTGGTATGTTGTGCTGTTATCCTCATTTACTTCCAGAAAATTTTTGATTTCTCTTTTAATTTCTTCTATGACCCATTGTTCATTCAGGAGCATGTTGTTCAATCTCCATGTGTTTGCACGTGCTCTAGGGATTCCTGAGTTGCCAATTTCCAATTTCATTCCTTTGTGGTCTGAGAAGCTGCATGGTATGATTCTAATTCTTTTGAATTTGCTGAGACTTGCTTTATGGCCTAGTATGTGGTCAATCCTAGAGAGGGTTCCATGTACTGCTGAGAAGAATGTAAAGTCCTTAGATGTAGGATGAAATGTTCTGTAGATATCTGTTAGATCCATTTGGGCTATAGTGTCATTTAAATCTACTGTCTCCTTGTTGATCTTCTGTCCTGTTGATCTGTCTATCTCTGAGAGTGGAGTATTGAAGTCCCCCAGTACTATTGTATTGGGGTCTAAGTCTCCCTTTAAGTCCCTTAACAAGTCTTTTAAATAAGCTGGTGCCCTGTAATTAGGTGCATATACGTTGATAATCGTTATATCTTCCTGTTGAATGGATCCCTTAATCATTATATAGTGCCCCTCTTTGTCTCTCCTAACAGTTTTTGTGGTAAAGTTTATGTTGTCCGATATTAAGATGGCTACGCCCGCTCTCTTTTCATTTCTGTTGGCGTGGTATATCTTTTTCCAGCCTTTCACTCTCAGCCTGTATAGATCATTGTTGGATAGATGGGTTTCTTGTAAGCAGCAAAAGGATGGGTTTTGTTCCTTAACCCAATCAGCCAATCGGTGTCTTTTAACCGGACAGTTCAAGCCATTAACATTCAATGTGACTATTGAGAAGGAGTAACTTTGCCCTGCCATTTACCAAAGATATTTTCTAGTATCTGGTTTGAGATTCCTGTGATCTTTTGCTGTGAGGTTTCCTTCCTTTACCTTCTTTCATATTGGTGACCGTGTTTCTGTGTTTCTGTATGTAACACATCTTTAAGCATCTTTTGCAGGGCTGGATGAGTGGCGACAAATTCTTTCAATTTCTGTTTGCTGTGAAAGGTCTTAATTTCACCTTCATTCACAAATGAGAGCTTTGCAGGATATAATATTCTGGGCTGGCAGTTTTTCTCTCTTAGTACCTGGGCTATATCTTGCCATTCTCTCCTGGCTTGTAGGGTTTCTGATGAGAAATCAGCTGTAAGTCTAATTGGAGATCCTCTGAGAGTAATCTGGCGTTTCTCTCTTGCACATTTTAGGATCTTTTCTTTGTGTTTCACTGTGGTGAGTTTGATTACGATGTGTCGTGGTGTGGATCTCTTTTGATCATGTTTATTAGGGGTTCTCTGAGCTTCCTGTACTAGGATGTCTCTGTCCTTCTCCAAACTTGGGAAATTTTCTGCTAGTATCTCACTAAAAAGGCCTTCTAATCCTTTCTCCCTTTCCATGCCTTCAGGAACTCCTAGAACCCGAATGTTGGGTTTTTTAATAGTATCCTGTAGATTCCTGACAGTATTTTTTAGATTTCTGATTTCTTCTTCTTTTCTTTGATTTGACTGTTTCCTTTCCTGTTCTCTGTCTTCTAAGTCTGATATTCTCTCTTCTGCTTCACCCATTCTGTTTTTAAGGCTCTCTAATGTGTTTGCCATTTGATCTATTGAGTTCTTCATTTCATTGTGGTTTTTTGTCACTATCGCAAATTCCTGTTCCACTAGTTTTTTCATTTCATTTTGATTCCTCCTTAATATTTCATTTTCCCGGGAGAGATTTTCTATCTTGTCCATTAAGGATTTCTGTAGTTCAAGAATTTGTTTTTGAGAACTTCTTAATGTTCTTATCAATTTTTTGAAACCTGCTTCTTGCATTTCCTCTATTTCTTCATCTTCATAATCTTGCATTGGCGTGTCTTGTTCACTTGGGGGCGTCATAGTGCCTTCCTTGTTCTTGGTACCTCCGCTTCTATGTTTCTTGCTTGGCATGTTAGAGATAATTTGTGGTGTTTTTGTTTTTCTTTTTTTCTCTCATTATACTATGCCTCTAAGTGAGCTGTCTGCTTTGTTGGAGCCTTAGGGGCTGTGATGGGTGTGGCCAGAGAGCTATGCTTGTTTCTTGAGGTTTAAGGCTGTGTAAAGAGCGACTCTCCCAGATTACTTGCTCCTTGCTGGCTTGCTCTCTCTCTCTCTCTCTCTTTTTATTTTTTTTTGACTCAGTTGGGAGTGGAGTTGAGGGTAGTTGAAATCTGGCCTCTGTGAGTATTCGTTTGATCTACCCCTGGGACCATACACAGGGTTTATGCAGCCCTCAATGTGTTCTCCAGTTTTACTAAAGATACTGAGTTTGGCTGAGCTTTACATATGTAAAATCGCAGTGCTCTTTGTTTTGCTTGGTGAGTGAAGGAAGAGGCCTCTGTTCCCCGTCCCCCCAATGTCTCGGACTTCTCTGGTCTTTGTCTTACCCTCCTGGGTTCCCGCGCTGGCGAGATTCTGTGGCTCTGGCTCCTCTCCCGCCGCTGCCGCTCGGCTCGTCTCAGTTGTTTTTCCACGCGGTGGGTTCCGTGTAAGTCCTCTGTGTCTCATCCACAAGATCCGGAAGCGTTTCCTCTGCAGTCTTTTTCTTGAGTCTTTTCCTGAAGCTACAGTAATTCCACTTTTATGAAAGTTTATTTTCCCAAACTAAGGCACACGTCCTCACTATCCGCCATCTTGGCTCCGCCGCCCAGAATTCTATATCTTGAATGTAGTGAGACACAGTTTACCAGAGTTCTGTATATTGGTATAGAGAGAAACTGTTTTCAAGAGTTCTGTAGCCTAGCAAGGGCCATATGCAGTAATTGCGATTTCTGTATCGTGAGTATACGAGACGCTGTTTCTGGGAGCTCCGCTACCTGGATATAGAGAGAAACAGTTTATCGGAGTTCCCTAAACTTGTTGTACAGAGGAGCTGTTTACAGGATTTCTGTATCCTGGAATGACGCATTCATTATGTGTGGGTATTCTGTATGTTGAGTGTAGCAGATGCCGCTTTTGGGAGTTCTATACCCTATGTGTAGAAAGATGTAGTTTCCAGGAGTTCTGTATGTTGAATGTAGAGAGAAGCTGTTTCCAAGAGTTCTGTAGTCTGAGAGTAGGCATACGCTGTATATGGAATTCCTGTAGCCTAAGGGTAGTCGACGCAGCCTATGGGAGATCTGTAACCCAGAATTAGAGAAAAACAGTTTACCGAAGTTCTGTATCAGAGTGTAGGGAGAAGCTGTTTCCAAGAATTCTGTAGCCTCTGAGCAGGTTTTCGTTATACGCGGGTTTTCTGCATGCTGAGTGTGGCAGATGCAGCTTATGGGAGTTCTGTATCTTGAATGTAGTGAGACACAGATTACCAGTGTTCTGTATATGGGTGTAAAGAGAAAATGTTTCAAAGAGTTCTATAGGCTGGCAAGAGGCATACGCAGTAATTGGGATTACTGTATCCTGAGTGCGGGAGAGGCCGCTTCTGGGAGCTCTGCTATCTGGATATAGAGAGAAGCAGTTTACCGGAGTTCTGTATCCTTTGTGTAGAGAGCAGCAGTTTACTGGAGTTCTGTAGCCTGGAATGAGGCATTCCCTATGTGCGGGTTTTCTGTATCCTGAGTGTAGGTGACGCTGTTTCTGGGAGCTCCTCTACCTGGATATAGAGAGAAGCAGTTTACCGGAGTTCCCTATCCTTGTTGCACAGAGGAGCTGTTTCCCGGAATTCTGTATCCTGGAATGAGGCATTCGCTATGTGTGGGTATTCTGTATGTTGAGTGTAGCAGATGCTGCTTTTGGGAGTTCTATACCTTATGTGTAGAGAGATGCAGTTTCCAGTAGTTCTGTATGTTGAATGTAGAGAGAAGCTGTTTCCAAGAGTTCTGTAGGCTGATAGTAGGCAAACGCTGTGTGTGGGATTCCTGTAGCCTGAGTGTAGCCGACGCAGCTTATGGGAGATCTGTAACCTAGAATTAGAGAGACACATTTTACCGAAGTTCTGTATCAGAGTGTAGGGAGAAGCTGTTTCCAGGAATTCTGTAGCCTATGAGCAAGTTTTCATTATAAGCGGGTTTTCTGCATGCTGAGTGTGGCAGATGCAGCTTATAAGAATTCTATATCTTGAATGTAGTGAGACACAGATTACCAGAGTTCTGTATATTGGTATAGAGAGAAACTGTTTTCAAGAGTTCTGTAGCCTAGCAAGGGCCATATGCAGTAATTGCGATTTCTGTATCGTGAGTATACGAGACGCTGTTTCTGGGAGCTCCGCTACCTGGATATAGACAGAAGCAGTTTACCGGAGTTCCCTATCCTTGCTGCACAGAGGAGCTGTTTACAGGATTTCTGTATCCTGGAATGAGGCATTCACTATAGGTGGGTATTCTGTATGTTGAGTGTAGCAGATGCCGCTTTTTGGAGTTCTATACACTATGTGTAGAGAGATGCAGTTTCCAGTAATTCTGTATGTTGAATGTAGAGAGAAGCTGTTTCCAAGAGTTCTGTAGTCTGAGAGTAGGCATACGCTGTATATGGAATTCCTGTAGCCTGAGTGTAGCCGACGCAGCCTATGGGAGATCTGTAACCCAGAATTAGAGAAAAACAGTTTACCGAAGTTCTGTATCAGAGTGTAGGGAGAAGCTGTTTCCAAGAATTCTGTAGCCTATGAGCAGGTTTTCGCTATACGCGGGTTTTCTGAATGCTGAGTGTGGCAGATGCAGCTTATGGGAGTTCTGTATCTTGAATCTAGTGAGACAGAGATTACCAGAGTTCTGTATATGGGTGTAAAGAGAAACTGTGTCCAAGAGTTCTGTAGCCTGGCAAGAGGCATACGCAGAAATTGGGATTTCTGTATCCTGAGTGTAGGTGACGCTGTTTCTGGGAGCTCCGCTGCCTGGATATAGAGAGAAGCAGTTTACCGGAGTTCTGTATCCTTTGTGTAGAGAGCAGCAGTTTACTGGAGTTCTGTAGCCTGGATTGAGGCATTCCCTATGGGCAGGTTTTCTGTATGCTGAGTGTTGGAGACGCCGCTTCTGGGAGCTCTGCTACCTGGATATAGAGAGAAGCAGTTTACCGGAGTTCCCTATCCTTGCTGTAGAGAGGAGCTGTTTCCCGGAGTTCTGTATCCTGGAATTAGGCATTCGCTATATCTGCGTATTCTCTATGCTAAATGTAGCAGATGCAGCTTTTGGGAGTTCTATACCCTAAGTGCAGAGAGATGCAGTTTCCAGTAGTTCTGTATGTTGAATGTAGAGAGAAGCTGTTTCCAAGCGTTCTGTAGTCTGAGAGTAGGAATACGCTGTATATGGGATTCCTGAAGCCTGAGTGTAGCCGACGCAGCTTATGGGAGATCTGTAACCTAGAATTAGAGAGGCACATTTTACCAAAGTTATCTATCAGAGTGTAGGGAGAAGCTGTTTCCAGGAATTCTGTAGCCTATGAGCAAGTTTTCATTATAAGCGGGTTTTCTGCATGCTGAGTGTGGCAGATGCAGATTATAAGAATTCTATATTTTGAATGTAGTGAGACACAGTTTACCAGAGTTCTTTATATTGGTATAGAGAGAAACTGTTTTCAAAATTCTGCAGCCTAGCAAGGGGCATATGAAGTAATTGCGATTTCTGTATCCTGAGTACAGGAGACGCTGTTATGGGAGCTCCGCTACCTGGATATAGAGAGAAACAGTTTATCGAGTTCCCTATCCTTATTGTACAGAGGAGCTGTTTACAGGATTTCTGTATCCTGGAATGAGGCATTCGCTATGTGTGGGTATTCTGTATGTTGAGTGTAGCAGATGCCGCTTTTGGGAGTTCTATACCCTATGTGTAGAAAGATGCAGTTTCCAGTAGTTCTGTATGTTGAATGTAGAGAGAAGCTGTTTCCAAGAGTTCTGTATTCTGAGAGTAGGCATACACTGTGGGATTCCTGAAGCCTGAGTGTAGCTGACGCAGCTTATGGGAGATCTGTAACCTAGAATTAGAGAGACACATTTGAACAAAGTTCTGTATCAGAGTGTAGGGAGAAGCTGTTGCCAGGAATTCTGTAGCCTATGAGCAGGTTTTCGCTATACGCGGGTTCTCTGAAACCTGAGTGTGGCAGAAGCAGCTTATAGGAATTCTGTATCTTGAATGTAGTGAGACACAGTTTACCAGAGTTTTGTATATTGGTATAGAGAAAAACTGTTTTCAAGAGTTCTGTAGCCTAGCAAGGGGCATATGAAGTAATTGCGATTTCTATATCCTGAGTATAGGAGACGCTGTTTCTGGGAGCTCCGCTACCTGGATATAGAGAGAAGCAGTTTATCAGAGTTCCCTATCCTTGTTGCACAGAGGAGCTGTTTCCAGGAGTTCTGTATCCTGGAATGAGGCATTCGCTGTATGTGGGTATTTTCTACGCTGAATGTAGCAGTTGCAGCTTTCGGGAGTTCTATACCCTAAGTGTAGAGAGATGCAGTTTCCAGTAGTTCTGTATGTTGAATGTAGAGAGAATCTGTTTCCAATCGTTCTGTATTCTGTATATGGGATTCCTGTAGCCTTAGTTTATCTGACACAGCTTATGGGAGATCTATAACCTAGAATTAGTGATATACATTTTACCGAAGTTCTGTATAAGAGTGTAGGGAGAAGCTGTTGCCAGTAATTCTGTAGCCTAAGAGCAGGTTTTCGCTATATGCGGGTTTTCTGAATGCTGAGTGTGGCAGATGCAGCTTATAGGAATTCTGTATCTTGAATGTATTGAGACACAGATTACCAGTGTTCTGTATATGGGTGTAAAGAGAAACTGTTTCCAAGAGTTCTATAGCCTGGCAAGAGGCATACACAGTAATTGGGATTTCTGTATGCTGAGTGCATGAGACGCCGCTTCTGTGAGCTCTGCTACCTGGATATAGAGAGAAGCAGTTTACCGGAGTTCCCTATCATTGCTGTAGAGAGGAGCTGTTTCCCGGAGTTCTGTATCCTGGAATTAGGCATTCGCTATATTTGGGTATTCTCTATGCTGAATGTAGCAGATGCAGCTTTCGGGAGTTCTATACCCTAAGTGCAGAGAGATGCAGTTTCCAGTAGTTCTGTATGTTGAATGTAGAGAGAAGCTGTTTCCAAGAGTTCTGTAGTCTGAGAGTAGGCATACGCTGTATATGGAATTCCTGTAGCCTGAGTGTAGCCGACGCAGCCTATGGGAGATCTGTAACCCAGAATTAGAGAAAAACAGTATACCGAAGTTCTGTATCAGAGTGTAGGGAGAAGCTGTTTCCTAGAATTCTGTAGCCTCTGAGCAGTTTTTCGTTATACACGGGTTTTCTGAATGCTGAGTGTGGCAGAAGCAGCTTATAGGAATTCTGTATCTTGAATGTAGTGAGACACAGTTTACCAGTGTTCTCTATATGGGTGTAAAGAGAAACTGTTTCCAAGGGTTCTATAGCCTAGCAAGGGGCATATGAAGTAATTGCGATTTCTGTATCCTGAATATAGGAGACGCTGTTTCTGGGAGCTCTGCTACCTGGATATAGAGAGAAGCAGTTTATCAGAGTTACCTATCCTTGTTGTACAGAGGAGCTATTTACAGGATTTCTGTATCCTGGAATGAGGCATTCATTATGTGTGGGTATTCAGTATGTTGAGTGTAGCAGATGCCGCTTTTGGGAGTTCTATACCCTATGTGTAGAGAGATGCAGTTTCCAGTAGTTCTGTATGTTGAATGTAGAGAGAAGCTGTTTCCAAGAGTTCTGTAGTCTGAGAGTAGGCATATGCTGTATATGGAATTCCTGTAGCCTGAGTGTAGCCGTCGTAGCCTAAGGGAGTTCTGTAACCCAGAATTAGAGAAATACAGTTTACCGAAGTTCTGTATCAGAGTGTAGGGAGAAGCTGTTTCCAAGAATTCTGTAGCCTATGAGCAGGTTTTCGCTATACGCGGGTTTTCTGAATGCTGAGTGTGGCAGATGCAGCTTATGGGAGTTCTGTATCTTGAATGTATTGAGACACAGACTACCAGTGTTCTGTATATGTGTGTTAAGAGATACTGTTTCCAAGAGTTCTGTAGCCTGGCAAGAGGCATAGGCAGTAATTGGGATTACTGTATCCTGAGTGTGGGGGATGCCGCTTCTGGGAGCTCCGCTATCTGGATATAGAGAGAAGCAGTTTACCGGAGTTCTGTATCCTTTGTGTAGAGAGCAGCTGTTTACTGGATTTCTGTAGCCTGGAATGATGCATTCCCTATGTGCGGGTTTTCTGTATCCTTTGTGTAGGTGACGCCGTTTCTGGGAGCTCCACTACCTGGATATAGAGAGAAGCAGTTTACCGGAGTTCCCTATCCTTGTTGTAGGGAGGAGCTGTTTCCCGGAGTTTGTATCCTGGAATTAGGCATTCGCTGTTTGTGGGTATTATCCATGCTGAATGTAGCAGATGCAGCTTTCGGGAGTTCTATACCCTAAGTGTAGAGAGATGCAGTTTCCATTAGTTCTGTATGTTGAATGTAGAGAGAAGCTGTTTCCAAGTGTTCTGTAGTCTGAGAGTAGGCATACACTGTGGGATTCCTGAAGCCTGAGTGTAGCCGACGCAGCTTATGTGAGATCTGTAACCTAGAATTAGAGAGACACATTTGAACAAAGTTCTGTATCAGAGTGTAGGGAGAAGCTGTTGCCAGGAATTCTGTAGCCTATGAGCAGGTTTTCGCTATACGCGGGTTCTCTGAAACCTGAGTGTGGCAGAAGCAGCTTATAGGAATTCTGTATCTTGAATGTAGTGAGACACAGTTTACCAGAGTTTTGTATATTGGTATAGAGAAAAACTGTTTTCAAGAGTTCTGTAGCCTAGCAAGGGGCATATGAAGTAATTGCGATTTCTATATCCTGAGTATAGGAGACGCTGTTTCTGGGAGTTCCGCTACCTGGATATAGAGAGAAGCAGTTTATCAGAGTTCCCTATCCTTGTTGCACAGAGGAGCTGTTTCCAGGAGTTCTGTATCCTGGAATGAGGCATTCGCTGTATGTGGGTATTTTCTACGCTGAATGTAGCAGTTGCAGCTTTCGGGAGTTCTATACCCTAAGTGTAGAGAGATGCAGTTTCCAGTAGTTCTGTATGTTGAATGTAGAGAGAATCTGTTTCCAATCGTTCTGTATTCTGTATATGGGATTCCTGTAGCCTTAGTGTAGCTGACGCAGCTTATGGGAGATCTATAACCTAGAATTAGTGATATACATTTTACCGAAGTTCTGTATCAGAGTGTAGGGAGAAGCTGTTGCCAGTAATTCTGTAGCCTAAGAGCAGGTTTTCGCTATATGCGGGTTTTCTGAATGCTGAGTGTGGCAGATGCAGCTTATGGGAGTTCTGTATCTTGAATGTATTGAGACACAGATTACCAGTGTTCTGTATATGGGTGTAAAGAGAAACTGTTTCCAAGAGTTCTATAGCCTGGCAAGAGGCATACACAGTAATTGGGATTTCTGTATGCTGAGTGTATGAGACGCCGCTTCTGTGAGCTCTGCTACCTGGATATAGAGAGAAGCAGTTTACCGGAGTTCCCTATCCTTGCTGTAGAGAGGAGCTGTTTCCCGGAGTTCTGTATCCTGGAATTAGGCATTCGCTATATTTGGGTATTCTCTATGCTGAATGTAGCAGATGCAGCTTTCGGGAGTTCTATACCCTAAGTGCAGAGAGATGCAGTTTCCAGTAGTTTTGTATGTTGAATATAGAGAGAAGCTGTTTCCAAGAGTTCTGTAGTCTGAGAGTAGGCATACGCTGTATGTGGGATTCCTGTAGCCTGAGTGTAGCTGACACAGCTTAGGGGAGATCTGTAACCTAGAATTAGAGAGACACATTTTACCGAAGTTCTGTATCAGAGTGTAGGGAGAAGCTGTTTCCAGGAACTCTGTAGCCTATGAGCAGGTTTTCGCTATACGCGGGTTTTCTGAATGCTGAGTGTGGCAGATGCAGCTTATGGGAGTTCTGTATCTTGAATGTAGTGAGAAAGAGATTACCAGAGTTCTGTATATTGGTATAGAGAGAAACTGTTTTGAAGAGTCCTGTATCCTAGCAAGAGGCATACGCAGTAATTGGGATTTCTGTATCTTGAGTGTAGGTGACGCCACTTCTGGGACCTCCGCTACCTGGATATAGAGAGAAGCAGTTTACCGGAGTTCTGTATCCTTTGTGTAGAGAGCAGCTGTTTACTGGAGTTCTGTAGCCTGGAAAGAGGCATTCCCTATGTGTGGGTTTTCTGTATGCTGATTGTAGGATACGCCGCTTCTAGGAGCTCTGCTACCTGGATATAGAGAGAAGCAGTTTACCGGAGTTCCCTATCCTTTTTGTAGAGAGGAGCTGTTTCCCGGAGTTCTGTATACCTGAATGAGGCATTCACTATGTGTGGGTATTCTGTATGCTGATTGTAGCATATGCCGCTTTTCGGAGTTCTATATCCTATGTGTAGATAGATGCAGTTTCCAGTAGTTCTGTATGTTGAATGTATAGAGAAGCTGTTTCCAAGAGTTCTGTAGTCTGAGAGTAGGCATACGCTGTATATGGAATTCCTGTAGCCTGAGTGTAGCCGACGCAGCCTATGGGAGATCTGTAACCCAGAATTAGAGAAAAACAGTTTACCGAAGTTCTGTATCAGAGTGTAGGGAGAAGCTGTTTCCAAGAATTCTGTAGCCTATGAGCAGGTTTTCATTGTACGCGGGTTTTCAAATGCTGAGTGTGGCAGAGGCAGCTTATGGGAGTTCTGTATCTTGAATGTAGTGAGACACAGATTACCAGTGTTCTGTATATGGGTGTAAAGGAAACTGTGTCCAAGAGTTCTGTATCCTGGCAAGAGGCATACGCAGTAATTGGGATTACTGTATCCTGAGTGTGGGGGACGCTGCTTCTGGGAGCTCCGCTATGTGGATATAGAGAGAAGCAGTTTACCGGAGTTCTGTATCCTTTGTGTAGAGAGCAGCTGTTTACTGGAGTTCTGTAGCCTGGAATGGGGCATTCCCTATGTGCAGGTTTTCTGTATCCTGAGTGTAGGTGACGCTGTTTCTGGGAGCAACGCTACCTAGATATGTAGAGAGAAGCTGTTTCCAAGAGTTCTGTAGTCTGAGAGTAGGCATACCCTGTATGTGGGATTCCTGTAGCCTGAGTGTAGCCGACGCAGCTTATGGTAGATCTGTAACCTAGAATTAGAGAGACACATTTTACCGAAGTTCTCTATCAGAGTGTAGGGAGAAGCTGTTTCCAGGAATTCTGTAGCCTATGAGCATGTTTTCATTATAAGCAGGTTTTCTGCATGCTGAGTGTGGCAGATGCAGCTTATGGGAGTTCTTAATCTTGAATGTAGTGAGACACAGTTTACCAGAGTTCTGTATATTGGTATAGAGAGAAACTGTTTTCAAGAGTTCTGTAGCCTAGCAAGGGGCATATGAAGTATTTGCGATTTCTGTATCCTGAGTATAGGAGACGCTGTTTCTGGGAGCTCCGCTACCTGGATATAGAGAGAAACAGTTTATCGAGTTCCCTATCCTTGTTGTACAGAGGAGCTGTTTACAGGATTTCTGTATCCTGGAATGAGGTATTCGCTATGTGTGGGTATTCTGTTTGTTGAGTGTAGCAGATGCCGCTTTTGGGAGTTCTATACCCTATGTGTAGAGAGATGCAGTTTCCAGTAGTTCTGTATGTTGAATGTAGAGAGAAGCTGTTTCCAAGAGTTCTGTAGTCTGAGAGTAGGCATACGCTGTATATGGAATTCCTGTAGCCTGAGTGTAGCTGACGCAGCTTATGGGAGATCTGTAACCCAGAATTACAGAAACAGTTTACCGAAGTTCTGTATCAGAGTGTAGGGAGAAGCTGTTTCCAAGAATTCTGTAGCCTCTGAGCAGGTTTTCGTTATATGCGGGTTTTCTGAATGCTGAGTGTGGCAGATGCAGCTTATGGGAGTTCTGTATCTTGAATGTAGTGAGACACAGATTACCAGTGTTCTGTATATGGGTGTAAAGAGAAACTGCTTCCAAGAGTTCTGTAGCCTGGCAAGTTGCATACGCAGTAATTGGGATTACTGTATCCTGAGTGTAGGAGACGCTGTTTCTGGGAGCTCTGCTACCTGGATATAGAGAGAAGCAGTTTATCAGAGTTCCCTATCCATGTTGCACAGAGGAGCTGTTTCCAGCAGTTCTGTATCCTGGAATGAGGCATTCGGTATGTGTGGGTATTCAGTATGTTGAGTGTAGCAGATGCCGCTTTTGGTAGTTCTATACCCTATGTGTAGAGAGATGCAGTTTCCAGTAGTTCTGTATGTTGAATGTAGAGAGAAGCTGTTTCCAAGAGTTCTGTTGTCTGAGAGTAGGCATACGCTGTATATGGGATTCCTGTAGCCTGAGTGTAGCTGACATAGCTTATGGGAGATCTGTAACCTAGAATTAGAGAGACACATTTTACCGAAGTTCTGTATCAGAGTCTAGGGAGAAGCTGTTTCCAAGAATTCTGTAGCCTATGAGCAGGTTTTCGCTATATGCGGGTTTTCTGAATGCTGAGTGTGGCAGATGCAGCTTATGGGAGTTCTGTATCTTGAATGTAGTGAGACACAGATTACTAGTGTTTTGTATATTGGTATAGAGAGATACTGTTTCCAAGAGTTCTGTAGCCTGGCAAGAGGCATACGCAGTAATTGGGATTTCTGTATCCTGAGTGTAGGAGACGCCGCTTCTGGGAGCTCCGCTACCTGGATATAGAGAGAAGCAGTTTACCGGAGTTCTCTATCCTTTGTGTAGAGAGCAGCTGTTTACTGGAGTTCTGTAGCCTGGAATGAGGCATTCCCTATGTGTGGGTTTTCTGTATGCTGATTGTAGGAGACGCAGCTTCTAGGAGCTCTGCTACCTGGATATAGAGAGAAGCAGTTTACCGGAGTTTCCTATCCTTGCCGTAGAGAGGAGCTGTTTCATGGAGTTCTGTATCCTGGAATTAGGCATTCGCTATATGTGGGTATTCTCTATGCTGAATGTAGCAGATGCAGCTTTCGGGAGTTCTATACCCTAAGTGCAGAGAGATGCAGTTTCCAGTAGTTCTGTATGTTGAATGTAGAGAGAAGCTGTTTCCAAGAGTTCTGTAGTCTGAGAGTAGGCATACGCTGTATGTGGGATTCCTGTAGCCTGAGTGTAGCTGACGCAGCTTATGGGACATCTGTAACCTAGAATTAGAGAGACACATTTTACCAAAGTTCTGTATCAGAGTGTAGGGAGAAGCTGTTTCCAGGAATTCTGTAGCCTATGAGCCGGTTTTCACTATACGCGGGTTTTCTGAAACCTGAGTGTGGCAGATGCAGCTTATAAGAATTCTATATGTTGAGCCGGCGCCGTGGCTCAACAGGCTAATCCTCAGCCTTGTGGCGCCGGCACACCGGGTTCTAGTCCCGGTCGGGGCACCGATCCTGTCCTGGTTGCCCCTCTTCCAGGCCAGCTCTCTGCTGTGGCCAGGGAGTGCAGTGGAGGATGGCCCAAGTTTGGGCTCTGCACCCCAGGGGAGACCAGGAGAAGCACCTGGCTCCTGCCATCGGAACAGCGCGGTGCACCGGCCGCAGCGCGCTACCGCGGCGGCCATTGGAGGGTGAACCAACGGCAAAAGGAAGACCTTTCTCTCTGTCTCTCTCTCTCTCACTGTCCACTCTGCCTCTCAAAAATAAAAATAAAAATAAATATAAAAAAAAATAATTTTATATGTTGAATGTACTGAGACACAGTTTACCAGAGTTCTGTATATTGGTATAGAGAGAAACTGTTTTCAAGAGTTCTGTAGCCTAGCAAGGGCCATTTGCAGTAATTGCGAATTCTGTATCCTGAGTATAGGAGGCACTGTTTCTGGGAGCTCCGATACATGGATATAGAGAGAAGCAGTTTATCGGAGTTCCCTATCCTTGTTGTACAGAGGAGCTGTTTACAGGATTTCTGTATCCTGGAATGAGGCATTCGCTATGTGTGGGTATTCTGTATGTTGAGTGCAGAAGATGCCACTTTTGGGAGTTCTATACACTATGTGTAGAGAGATGCAGTTTCCAGTAGTTCTGTATGTTGAATGTAGAGAGAAGCTGTTTCCAAGGGTTCTGTAGTTTGAGAGTAGGCATACGCTGTTTGTGGGATTCCTGTAGCCAGAGTGTACCCGACACAGCCTATGGGAGATCTCTAACCCAGAATTAGAGAAAAACAGTTTACTGAAGTTCTGTATCAGAGTGTAGGGAGAAGCTGTTTCCAAGAATTCTGTAGCCTCTGAGCAGGTTTTCGTTATACGCGGGTTTTCGGAATGCTGAGTGTGGCAGATGCAGCTTATGGGAGTTCTGTATCTTGAATGTAGTGAGACACAGATTACCAGTGTTCTGTATATGGATGTAAAGAGAAACTGTTTCCAAGAGTTCTGTAGCCTGGCAAGAGGCATACGCAGTCATTGGGATTACTCTATCCTGAGTGTGGGAGACGCCGCTTCTGGGAGCTCTGCTATCTGGATATAGAGAGAAGCAGTTTACCGGATTTCTGTATCCTTTGTGTAGAGAGCAGCTGTTTACTGCAGTTCTGTAGCCTGGAATGAGGCATTCCCTATGTGCGGGTTTTCTGTATCCTGAGTGTTTGTGACGCTGTTTCTGGGAGCTCCGGTACCTGCATATAGAGAGAAACAGTTTACTGGAGTTCCCTATCCTTGTTGTAGAGAGGAGCTGTTTACAGGATTTCTGTATCCTGGAATGAGGCATTCGCTATGTGTGGGTATTCTGTATGCTGAGTGTAGCAGATGCCGCTTTTGAGAGTTCTATACCCTATGTGTAGAGAGATGCAGTTTCCAGTAGTTCTGTATGTTGAATGTAGAGAGAAGCTGTTTCCAAGAGTTCTGTAGTCTGAGAGTAGGCCTACGCTGTATATGGAATTCCTGTAGCCTGAGTGTAGCCGACGCAGCCTATGGGAGATCTGTATCCGAGAATTAGAGAAAAACAGTTTACCTAAGTTCTGTATCAGAGTGTAGGGAGAAGCTGTTTCCAAGAATTCTGTAGCCTCTGAGCATGTTTTCCTTATATGCGGGTTTTCTGAATGCTGAGTGTGGCAGAGGCAGCTTATGGGAGTTCTGTATCTTGAATGTAGTGAGACACAGATTACCAGTGTTCTGTATATGGGTGTAAAGAGAAACTGCTTCCAAGAGTTCTGTAGCCTGGCAAGAGGCATACACAGTAATTGGGATTACTGTATCCTGAGTGTAGGAGACGCCGCTTCTGGGAGCTCCGCTACCTGGATATAGAGAGAAGCAGTTTACCGTAGTTCTGTATCCTTTGTGTAGAGAGAAGCTGTTTACTGGAGTTCAGTAGCCTGGAAAGAGGCATTCCCTATGTGTGGGTTTTCTGTATGCTGAGTGTAGGAGTCGCCGCTTCTAGGAGCTCTGCTACCTGGATATAGAGAGAAGCAGTTTACCGTAGTTCTGTATCCTTTGTGTAGAGAGAAGCTGTTTACTGGAGTTCAGTAGCCTGGAAAGAGGCATTCCCTATGTGTGGGTTTTCTGTATGCTGATTGTAGGAGTCGCCGCTTCTAGGAGCTCTGCTACCTGGATATAGACAGAAGCAATTTACCATAGTTCCCTATCTTTGTTGTAGAGAGGAGCTGTTTCCCGGAGTTGTGTATCCTGGAATTAGGCATTCGCTATATGTGGGTATTCTCTATGCTGAATGTAGCAGATGCACCTTTCAGGAGTTCAATACCCTAAGTGTAGAGAGATGCAGTTTCCAGGGTTTCTGTATGTTGAATCTAGAGAGAAGCTGTTTCCAAGAGTTCTGTAGTCTGAGAGTAGGCATACGCTGTATGTGGGATTCCTGAAGCCTGAGTGTAGCCGACGCAGCTTATGGGAGATCTTTAACCTAGAATTAGAGAGACACCTTTTACCGAAGTTCTGTACCAGAGTGCAGGGAGAAGCTGTTGCCAGGAATTCTGTAGCCTATGAGCAGTTTTTCGCTATACGCGTGTTTTCTGAAACCTGAGTGTGGCAGATGCAGCTTATAGGAATTCTGTATCAGTGTACCAGAGTTCTGTATATTGGTATAGAGAGAAACTGTTTTCAAGAGTTCTGTAGCCTAGCAAGGGGCATACGCAGTAATTGGGATTTCTGTATCCTGAGTATAGGAGACGCCGTTTCTGGGAGCTCCGCTACCTAGATATGAGAGAAGCAGTTTATCGGAATTCCCTATCCTTGTTTGACAGAGGAGCTGTTTCCAGCAGTTCTGTATCCTGGTATTAGACATTCGCTATATGTGTGTATTCTCCATGCTGAATGTAGCAGATGAAGCTTTTGGGAGTTCTATACCCTAAGTGCAGAGAGATGCAGTTTCAGTAGTTCTGTATGTTGAATGTAGAGAGAAGCTGTTTCCAAGAGTTCTGTAGTCTAAGAGTAGGCATATGCTGTATATGGGATTCCTGTAGCATGTTTGTAGCCGACACAGCTTATGGGAGATCTTTAACCTAGAATTAGAGAGACACCTTTTACCGAATTTCTGTATCACAGTGTAGGGAGAAGCTGTTTCCAGGAATTCTGTAGCCTATGAGCAGGTTTCGCTATACGCGGGTTTACTGAATGCTGAGTGTGGCAGATGCAGCTTATAGGAATTCTGTATCAGTTTACCAGAGTCTGTATATTGGTATAGAGAGAAACTGTTTTCAAGAGTTCTGTAGCCTAGCAAGGAGCATATGCAGTAATTGGGATTTCTGTAATCTGAGTATAGGAGACGCTGTTTCTGGGAGCTCCCCTATCTGGATATAGAGAGAAGCAGTTTATCGGAGTTCCCTATCCTTGCTGTAGAGTGGAGCTGTTTCCCGGAGTTCTGTATCCTGGAATTAGGCATTCGCTATATGTCGGTATTCTCTATGCTAAATACAGCAGATGCATCTTTCGGGAGTTCTATACCGTAAGTGCAGAGAGATGCAGTTTCAGTATTTCTGTATGTTGAATGTAGAGAGAAGCTGTTTCCAAGAGTTCTGTAGTCTGAGACTAGGCATACGATGTATATGGGATTCCTGTAGCGTGAGTGTAGCCGACGCAGCTTATGGGAGATCTGTAACCTAGAATTAGTGAGACACATTTTACCGAAGTTCTGTATCATAGTGTAGGGAGAAGCTGTTTCCAGGAATTCTGTAGCCTACGAGCAGGTTTTCGCTATAAGCGGGTTTTCTGAATGCTGAGTGTGGCAGATGCAGCTTATGGGAGTTCTGTATCTTGAACTTAGTGAGACACATATTACCAGTGTTTTGTATATGGGTATAAAGAGATACTGTTTCCAAGAGTTCTGTAGCCTGGCAAGTGGCATACGCAGTAATTGGGATTTCTGTATCCTGAGTGTAGGAGACGCCGCTTCTGGGAGCTCTGCTACCTGGATATAGAGAGAAGCAGTTTACCGGAGTTCTGTATCCTTTGTGTAGAGAGCAGCTGTTTACTGGAGTTCTGTAGCCTGGAATGAGGCATTCGCTATGGGCAGGTTTTCTGTATGCTAGGTGTAGGAGACGCCGCTTCTGGGAGCTCTGCTACCTGGATATAGATAGAAGCAGTTTACCAGAGTTCCCTATCCTTGTTGTAGAGAGGAGCTCTTTCTAGGATTTCTGTATCCTGGAATTAGGCATTCGCTGTATGTGGGTATTCTCTATGCTGAATGTAGCAATTGCAGCTTTCGGGAGTTCTATGCCCTAAGTGTAGAGAGATGCAGTTTCCATTAGTTCTGTGTGTTGAATGAAGAGAGAAGCTGTTTCCAAGAGTTCTGTAGTCTTAGAGTAAGTATACGCTGTATATGGGATTCCTGTAGCCTGAGTGTATCTGACACAGCTTATGGGAGATCTGTAACCTAGAATTAGAGAGACACATTTTACCGAAGTTCTGTATCAGAGTGTAGGGAGAAGCTGTTTCCAGGAATTCTGTAGCCTATGAGCATGTTTTCGCTATATGCGGGTTTTCTGAATGCTGAGTGTGGCAGATGCAGCTTATGGGAGTTCTGTATCTTGAATGTAGTGAGACACAGATTACCAGGGTTTTGTATACTGGTATAGAGAGATACTGTTTCCAAGAGTTCTGTAGCCTGGCATGAGGCATACGCAGTAATTGGGATTTCTGTATCCTGAGTGTAGGAGACGCCACTTCTGGGAGCTCCGCTACCTGGATATAGAGAGAAGCATTTTACCAGAGTTCTGTATCCTTTGTGTAGAGAGCAGCTGTTTACTGGAGTTCTGTAGCCTGGAATGAGGCATTCCCTATGTGTGGGTTTTCTGTATGCTGAGTGTAGGACTCGCAGCTTCTAGGAGCTCTACTACCTGAATATAGAGTGAAGCAGTTTACCGGAATCCCCTATCCTTGTTGTAGAGAGGAGCTGTTTCCCGGAGTTCTGTATCCTGGAATTAGGCATTCGCTATAAGTGGGTATTCTCTATGCTGAATGTAGCAGATGCATCTTTCGGGAGTTCTATACCCTAAGTGCAGAGAGGTGCAGTTTCCAGTAGTTCTGTATGTTGCATGTAGAGAGAAGCTGTTTCCAAGAGTTCTGTAGTCTGAGAGTAGGCATATGATGTATATGGGATTCCTATAGCCTGAGTGTAGCCGACGCAACTTATGGGAGATCTGTAACCTAGAATTAGAGAGACACATTTTACCGAAGTTCTGTATCAGAGTGTAGGGAGAAGCTGTTTCCAGGAATTCTGTAGCCTAGAGCAGGTATTTGCTATACGCGCGTTTTCTGAATGCTGCGTGTGGCTGATGCATCTTATGGGGGTTCTGTATCTAGAACGTAGTGAGACACAGATTACCAGTGTTCTGTATATGGGTGTAAAGAGAAACTGTTTCCAAGAGTTCTATAGCCTGGCAAGAGGCATACGCAGTAATTGGGATTACTGTATCCTGAGTGTGGGAGTCGCCGCTTCTGGGAGCTCTGCTATCTGGATATAGAGAGAAGCAGTTTTCCGCAGTTCTGTATCCTCTGTGTAGAGAGCAGCTCTTTACTGGAGTTCTATAGCCTGGAATGAGGCATTCCCTATGTGCGGGTTTTCTGTATCCTGAGTGTAGGTGACGCTGTTTCTGGGAGCTCCGCTACCTGGATATAGAGAGAAGCAGTTTACCGGAGTTCTGTATCCTTTGTGTAGAGAGCAGCTGTTTAAAGGAGTTCTGTAGCCTGGAATGAGGCATTCCCTATGGGCAGGTTTTCTGTATGCTGAGTGTAGGAGACGCCGCTTCTGGGAGCTCTGCTACCTGGATATAGAGAGAAGCAGTTTACCGGAGTTCCCTATCCTTGCTGTAGAGAGGAGCTGTTTCCCGGAGTTCTGTATCCTGGAATTAGGCATTTGCTATATGTGGGTATTCTCTATGCTGAATGTAGCAGATGCAGCTTTCGGGAGTTCTATACCCTAAGTGCAGAGAGATGCAGTTTCCAGTAGTTCTGTATGTTGAATGTAGAGAGAAGCTGTTTCCAAGAGTTCTGTAGTCTGAGAGTAGGCATACGCTGTATGTGGGATTCCTGTAGCCTGAGTGTAGCTGACGCAGCTTATGGGACATCTGTAACCTAGAATTAGAGAGACACATTTTACCGAAGTTCTGTATCAGAGTGTTGGGAGAAGCTGTTTCCAGGAATTCTGTAGCCTATGAGCAGGTTTTCACTATACGCGGGTTTTCTGAAACCTGAGTGAGGCAGATGCAGCTTATAAGAATTCTATATGTTGAATGTGGTGAGACACAGTTTACCAGAGTTCTGTATATTGGTATAGAGAGAAACTGTTTTCAAGAGTTCTGTAGCCTAGCAAGGGCCATATGCAGTAATTGCGATTTCTGTATCCTGAGTATAGGAGGCGCTGTTTCTGGGAGCTCCGCTACATGGATATAGAGAGAAGCAGTTTATCGGAGTTCCCTATCCTTGTTGTACAGAAGAGCTGTTTACAGGATTTCTGTATCCTGGAATGATGCATTCGCTATATGTGTGTATTCTGTATGTTGAGTGCAGAAGATGCCGCTTTTTGGAGTTCTATACACTATGTGTAGAGAGATTCAGTTTCCAGTATTTCTGTATGTTGAATGTAGAGAGAAGCTGTTTCCAAGGGTTCTGTAGTCTGAGAGTAGGCATACGCTGTTTGTGGGATTCCTGTAGCCAGAGTGTAGCCGACGCAGCCTATGGGAGATCTCTAACCCAGAATTAGAGAAAAACAGTTTACTGAAGTTCTGTATCAGAGTGTAGGGAGAAGCTGTTTCCAGGAATTCTGTAGCCTCTGAACAGGTTTTCGTTATACGCGGGTTTTCTGAATGCTGAGTGTGGCAGATGCAGCTTATGGGAGTTCTGTATCTTGAATGTAGTGAGACACAGATTTCCAGTGTTCTGTATATGGATGTAAAGAGAAACTCTTTCCAAGAGTTCTGTAGCCTGGCAAGAGGCATACGCAGTCATTGGGATTACTCTATCCTGAGTGTGGGAGACGCCGCTTCTGGGAGCTCTGCTATCTGGATATAGAGAGAAGCAGTTTACCGGATTTCTGTATCCTTTGTGTAGAGAGCAGCTGTTTACTGGAGTTCTGTAGCCTGGAATGAGGCATTCCCTATGTGCGGGTTTTCTGTATCCTGAGTGTTTGTGACGCTGTTTCTGGGAGCTCCGGTACCTGCATATAGAGAGAAACAGTTTACTGGAGTTCCCTATCCTTGTTGTAGAGAGCAGCTGTTTACAGGATTTCTGTATCCTGGAATGAGGCATTCGCTATGTGTGGGTATTCTGTATGTTGAGTGTAGCAGATGCCGCTTTTGGGAGTTCTATACCCTATGTGTAGAGAGATGCAGTTTCCAGTAGTTCTGTATGTTGAATGTAGAGAGAAGCTGTTTCCAAGAGTTCTGTAGTTTGAGAGTAGGCCTACGCTGTATATGGAATTCCTGTAGCCTGAGTGTAGCCGACGCAGCCTATGGGAGATCTGTATCCGAGAATTAGAGAAAAACAGTTTACCTAACTTCTGTATCAGAGTGTAGGGAGAAGCTGTTTCCAAGAATTCTGTAGCCTCTGAGCAGGTTTTCGTTATATGCGGGTTTTCTGAATGCTGAGTGTGGCAGATGCAGCTTATGGGAGTTCTGTATCTTGAATGTAGTGAGACACAGATTACCAGTGTTCTGATATGGGTGTAAAGAGATACTGTTTCCAAGAGTTCTGTAGCCTGGCAAGAGGCATACGCCGTAATTGGGATTTCTGTATCCTGAGTGTAGGAGACGCCGCTTCTGGGAGCTCCGCTACCTGGATATAGAGAGAAGCAGTTTACCGGAGTTCTCTATCCTTTGTGTAGAGAGCAGCTGTTTACTGGAGTTCTGTAGCCTGGAATGAGGCATTCCCTATGTGTGGGTTTTCTGTATGCTGATTGTAGGAGACGCAGCTTCTAGGAGCTCTGCTACCTGGATATAGAGAGAAGCAGTTTACCGGAGTTTCCTATCCTTGCCGTAGAGAGGAGCTGTTTCATGGAGTTCTGTATCCTGGAATTAGGCATTCGCTATATGTGGGTATTCTCTATGCTGAATGTAGCAGATGCAGCTTTCGGGAGTTCTATACCCTAAGTGCAGAGAGATGCAGTTTCCAGTAGTTCTGTATGTTGAATGTAGAGAGAAGCTGTTTCCAAGAGTTCTGTAGTCTGAGAGTAGGCATACGCTGTATGTGGGATTCCTGTAGCCTGAGTGTAGCTGACGCAGCTTATGGGACATCTGTAACCTAGAATTAGAGAGACACATTTTACCAAAGTTCTGTATCAGAGTGTAGGGAGAAGCTGTTTCCAGGAATTCTGTAGCCTATGAGCCGGTTTTCACTATACGCGGGTTTTCTGAAACCTGAGTGTGGCAGATGCAGCTTATAAGAATTCTATATGTTGAGCCGGCGCCGTGGCTCAACAGGCTAATCCTCCGCCTTGTGGCGCCGGCACACCGGGTTCTAGTCCCGGTCGGGGCACCGATCCTGTCCCGGTTGCCCCTCTTCCAGGCCAGCTCTCTGCTGTGGCCAGGGAGTGCAGTGGAGGATGGCCCAAGTTTGGGCTCTGCACCCCAGGGGAGACCAGGAGAAGCACCTGGCTCCTGCCATCGGAACAGCGCGGTGCACCGGCCGCAGCGCGCTACCGCGGCGGCCATTGGAGGGTGAACCAACGGCAAAAGGAAGACCTTTCTCTCTGTCTCTCTCTCTCTCACTGTCCACTCTGCCTCTCAAAAATAAAAATAAAAATAAAAATAAAAAAAAAGAATTCTATATGTTGAATGTACTGAGACACAGTTTACCAGAGTTCTGTATATTGGTATAGAGAGAAACTGTTTTCAAGAGTTCTGTAGCCTAGCAAGGGCCATTTGCAGTAATTGCGAATTCTGTATCCTGAGTATAGGAGGCACTGTTTCTGGGAGCTCCGATACATGGATATAGAGAGAAGCAGTTTATCGGAGTTCCCTATCCTTGTTGTACAGAGGAGCTGTTTACAGGATTTCTGTATCCTGGAATGAGGCATTCGCTATGTGTGGGTATTCTGTATGTTGAGTGCAGAAGATGCCACTTTTGGGAGTTCTATACACTATGTGTAGAGAGATGCAGTTTCCAGTAGTTCTGTATGTTGAATGTAGAGAGAAGCTGTTTCCAAGGGTTCTGTAGTTTGAGAGTAGGCATACGCTGTTTGTGGGATTCCTGTAGCCAGAGTGTACCCGACACAGCCTATGGGAGATCTCTAACCCAGAATTAGAGAAAAACAGTTTACTGAAGTTCTGTATCAGAGTGTAGGGAGAAGCTGTTTCCAAGAATTCTGTAGCCTCTGAGCAGGTTTTCGTTATACGCGGGTTTTCGGAATGCTGAGTATGGCAGATGCAGCTTATGGGAGTTCTGTATCTTGAATGTAGTGAGACACAGATTACCAGTGTTCTGTATATGGATGTAAAGAGAAACTGTTTCCAAGAGTTCTGTAGCCTGGCAAGAGGCATACGCAGTCATTGGGATTACTCTATCCTGAGTGTGGGAGACGCCGCTTCTGGGAGCTCTGCTATCTGGATATAGAGAGAAGCAGTTTACCGGATTTCTGTATCCTTTGTGTAGAGAGCAGCTGTTTACTGCAGTTCTGTAGCCTGGAATGAGGCATTCCCTATGTGCGGGTTTTCTGTATCCTGAGTGTTTGTGACGCTGTTTCTGGGAGCTCC